>NC_063358.1:17348647-17379530 GCF_021869965.1 Rhincodon typus | reverse complement strand
TCAGCCTCTCTGCTCCTATGATGCTGCTTGGCCTGCTGTGTTCATCCAGCCCTGCACCTTGTTGTCTTGGATTCTCCAGCATCTGCAGTTCCTACTATCTCTCACCAAATGAATGAACACTGTTTTTGCTATCAGTTGAGTGCAGAAGAAGGAGGAGGGGTGGGGGAGCATCGGCCTTGCCATCAGGTAGTTTAATAGTGACTTCGACAACTACCTGAACAACTCAGTGGGACAAGTTTGTCAATGCCTTGAAGCCTCATCCAGGAGGTAACAGTGCCTACTCACCACAGCAGCCTAGTTATACACTCCACGCCTGAAATGGAGTTCAAAAACTTCTAACTCAGTTCAGAGAGCCAGTTAAGAGGGTGGCATGGGCTTCTATATATCCCAAAGGCAATTTTTGCCCCTTTTCTCCCACCACCATACCCCCATTAGTTCTCAACTTTACAACACATGTGGGATCAATACAACATTGGGGTTGAACTCTGGTTTGTGCTGAGCCTGTGCTTGTTTAACTTAACATATCTCTTCTATAACCTGAAGACACAAGTTCAATCATTCCATTGAGATCAATCACTGGGGCGGCACGGTGGCTCAGTGGTTAGCACTGTAGCCTCAAGGTGCCAGGGACCTGGTGTTCGATTCCACCCTCGGGCGACTGTCTGTGTGGAGTTTGCACATTCTCCCTGTGTCTGCGTGAGTTTCCTCCGGGTGCTCCGGTTTCCTCCCACAGTCCAAAGATGTGCAGGCAAGGTGGATTGGCCGTGCTAAATTGCCCGTAGTGTTCAGGGGTGTGTGGGTTATAGGGGGATGGGTCAGGGTGGGATGCTCCAAGGGTTAGTGTGGACTTGTTGGGCCGAAGGGCCTGTTTCCACACTGTAGGGATTCTATGATTCTATGACAACACCTCACAATTGGCCAGCACCATCACGGTATTTCCCTTCTCAGAAACTGTCAGGGATTTTTGGGAAGGAGGTCTTCCAAATGTGGACACTATGTTATGATGCTCTGTAAGGAAAAGAGGAAGGGAAGGAACAAGAAAGGGAAAAAAAGGGTTGGAGGAATAAGCTTCTGTGCTGAGAACTCAAACCTTTCTTCTGTAATTGGACAGTGACACTGAGCTGCCACATGAGGGAAGCACCTGCTTATCTAACTTAAAGCATATGGTTGGGGGGGAGCTGAAGCAAAACAGACTGAAAAGGTTGTATTCTGTATGAGGATTGTGCAAGAAAGACTTGCACTTATGTACAGACTTTCACAACTTCAGTATGTGCCAATGCAAATTACAGGTAATTGTGAAGTAAAGCCAGCGTTGCAATGTAGGAAGTGTAGCAGAAGACTCTCACAGAGATACATGATCGTGTAATCTGCTGTTAGGGATGTTGGTTGAGGGGTAAATATCAATTAGGACATGAGATGACCCCTGTTCTAGTGCTGTGGATTTTTTTTAAATGTCCACTCCCACCCCAACTGTCCCCCTATCTCCCGTCTCCAGAAGG
Organism: Rhincodon typus; assembly: GCF_021869965.1. Classification (NCBI taxonomy): domain Eukaryota; kingdom Metazoa; phylum Chordata; class Chondrichthyes; order Orectolobiformes; family Rhincodontidae; genus Rhincodon; species Rhincodon typus. The sequence continues at coordinate 17,378,031 of NC_063358.1, read as the reverse complement.
AGTCTGGGTTGCTGTGGTGACATCACTTTTAGATGGCCTGGAATGATGGATCATGATGGAAGATTCTCCATTGCTTACTACCTGCCATTGGTATATGTGGGATAGATTTACAAGTCGATATTTTAGCAATACAAAATGTACCAGCCCTTGGCCTGGAATGGGACTCGAACACAGAGTTTACTGGCTTAGACAGGAATCATAAAATCCCTAAAGTGTGAAAGCAGGCCATTTGGCCCATCGAGTCCACACCTACCCTCCGAGGAGCATCCCACCCAGACCTACCCTGCCCCCCAACCGTAACTCCGCATTTCCCACGACTAACCCACCCAGCCTGCACATTTTGGACTGTGGGAGGAAACCCACACAGACGCAGGGAGAACATGCAAACTCCACACAGACAGTCAGAGGTTGGAATCAAACCTGGGTCCCTGGTGCTGTGAGGCAGCAATGCTAACCCCTGTGCCACTGTGCCGCCCTGAATACTACCCACTGTGTGATAAGGCATCGTTCTGTGTTTTTCTACACCCAGGTCGACTGAAATACCGAGTTCAGGGAACGCAGCACAAGGGAATGCTACTGGATCATTCTTGACTGCTCTGTGCTGTCCAGCACATCATCCAGATAAAACACTTTGGAGCCGCCTTCTCTTTCCCATTTTCTGCAATCTGGGCATCATTGAAGAAGACATGGGAGGATCCAATTTTTCCCATTGAGCCTGTCCTGGTTCTTTATCATTTTGGCCCAGTTCCCTAACATTTCCCTTAGAGCCCGAAAAAGTCTTCCCCTTCACTCCAAGCCCTTTTTCAAAGTTACAATCATTTTCTGTCATTTCAGGCAGCAAATCCCAAATCATAATAACTCTCTGCGTAACTCGTTTTTATCCTGTTTGCCTTTATTTTTCTGCCAATCACCTTTGATCTGTGTCGTCTAATCTTTGCAGTTTCTCCCTCTGTCAAAGCCCTCCTTGATTTTAAACATCGCGATCAACTTTCTTCCCAACCAGGACTGTTCTACTGAGCCCACTCTCCAGCCTGGCCTCTTGTTCTGGCCCCTCTCCAAGTTTTTTGAAGTGGTTTCTTAAAAAGAAAAGGGGACTGAGACACAGACTTGCACCCAGTATACCAGCTAAGGTTCTACCAGTGCATCTTGGAGACTGAATTCTACGGATCGAAGGGGAAGGAGAGGGAACAAGAGAGGGAAGACGAGACCAGGATACGTCACCTTTTCCTCCAAATCATCCTCACTGTCGTAAGAAAAGTCTTGTTGCACCACCCAGTCATACTCCACGTGAACAGGAGGGTTAAACTTCCCGGACAATGCTTGGTCAAGCTGTAAGCGAAACGTTACGAGACTGCTCAACTCCTACTTCAAAGCCACAATAAAATGAATTTTAAAAAAAGAAATTCAAGATGGGAACAAAAAGGACTGTACCAGTTCCTCGCAGCGGGAATGGTTGAACTTCTTTGCAATGTCGAAGGCAGTTTCTCCAGCCGCATTACCTTCGAAAGGAACGAGAGTGTTAATCAGAACAAAGCGCAAGCCCTGAGCCAGGGCCTCATGTCAGATCCACAGTCAAAACTAAAAGCTGGGGTAATTTTACAGCGTGAGGGGAGGTCAGTCTGCACTCACGATTCAATACGCTCAGAATATCATTCTGTCACTGATGATGGTCACAAGGCAATACCTCACAGGAGGACAGAGATCAGCAAAGGAAACGTTTGGAGTGTCGAGATCTGTCCTTCTCCCTCACTGCAGGATTTATTCATCCAAAACAAAACCCACCCCTACCTCTCCCCCATCAAATATCTAGCCTTTGGCAGGACTGGGGTTGAGCGGGTAGGGGTGGGAAACGTAGGGGTTGAGGTTATTTAAGACATTCTAAATCTATTCAGTGGATTTTGTGGAGCAAGGAAGGGTTTTGAGGGATAGAACAATAAAGTAGGCAACAGGCCAGATAGAACCAAGGTACAAACAAATCAGTCAGAAACTAACTAAATGGCCTGCACTAGTCTTCTGTTCCCATCTGGGGATAATTTCCCCTCTGGTCTGATAACAAGTTTACATCCTTCATGTCTGCCCTGTTGAGCAACAAAGTCCTCTCCTTCCTTTCGTGCTTTACTTCAATTATTAACAACTTCAAATGCCAGTGAGTTCCTGACCACAGTACAGATTCCCAAGGCAATACTGGATGGGGGGGGGGCGGCGGGCACACAGCAGGTTGCATAGATCTGGTTTGCATTCTACAAAGGTTAAAAGGGGTTGTTCTAATTGAGGTGACAGAGTTAAAATAAAGGATTCAAGGAGGTAAGTATTGAGAAACTTCGATGTATTTGCTGAATGTGGTATCAGTGTTCCTGAAAAATGCAATGTCAAGTGAAACAATATGCAAATCAGTGTCCCATTACAACTGAAACATAGTTAAATTCTGAAAAGACCTTACACTCAGGGGGAAAAAAAAATCATTGAAACATAATAGAACTTGAATAAGACTCATATCAGATTCTAAACATTATCTTTGTTTCTCTCTCCACAGATGCTGCCGAGGCCTGCTGAGTTTCTCCACCACTGTTTTTATTTCAAACTGCCAGTATCTGCACTATTTTGCTTTTATTAAACATTAGAGCATCAAGTACTGTAAGTGCAAATTCCGATAGTTGCAAAATGAAATAAACTTTTAATAAAATGAAAACCAAGATATAAAATGTGCGTGAAATGAGTCAGCTGTCTCTAACAGCCCAGTTGCCAATGACCTGACTCGCTGTATTTGCAGCTTTCTGTGCATTGTGCTCCCCAACTCTCTTGTGCCACTCCCTGCTTCCTTCTCCCACAGCATGGTTGTGAACAAGGGCTTGGGAAATGAGCGGCGAGAAGCAGGAAGAGTAACTCTGGAGCAAGAGCAGCCTCGAGTTGAAAGGCCAGGAGGATAATCTGCACCAGGGAGGGGCGTCAAGGCAGAGCTAGGGAAAGGAAGTGCCCACTCCAAAATGGCACAATGATCCTGCATTGGACCCTACATGAAAAAACAACAGAACAAAACTCACAACACAAATATTTGTGCCATTATCTGATCAATGTTAAAACCAAAAGGTCATGAAACAGAGCTATGTGGAAAGGGAGTGCTGGCTGTATTTTCTGTGGTGGGAAAGGCTAGAACATTAAGGTTATAGCTAGGCTATCCAAGAGTCTGGTAGGAAGCATTTCTTCACATGGAGGATAATGGATCTTTAAAACTCAGAATAAAGCTCTTGAGATAGGGGCCGTTTGGAGATTTCAAAGTCGGGATTGATTTTCGCTAGGCAATGTATTCAGGATAACGGAAGAAAGGCTGCTAAGTGGAGTTAAGGTTCGTAACAGTCATCACTGACTTTATGGTCCCTTTTGAATATTTAAGGCTAAGGTAGATAGATTCTTGATCAGTTGGGGAATCAAGAGTTATCATTCATGGCTGAATGGCCCACTCCTGTTCCTATTTCGAGTTCTTATCGTGAGAAACTACATGGGGCTGGGTGGGAGAGAGAGAGAGCAAAGATGTACAATGCTATCCATGAGCGGGTAACTCAACACCTCAGAATGATGGAACAGTCCAGTTACGGTGTGGGATTTTTTTGCAGTGCATACAGAACATCAGGTCCTCCCTTTTCAAAGGAGCAATGTTGGTGATACCAAGCCAGCAATTCAGGGGACCCCAGAAGCAGGCTGCCCCATTAAAGCAGCTCTTCACCAGAATTCAGTTCACACAAAATCCTGAATATTCCTCAATATCAGCCAGAAACAGCGTGAGCTGTGAGGTCTGAAATCTTCAACGTGACGTGTTTAAACCCTTGAACGGAAGGGCCCCAGAAGAGGTGGGAGTGATGACAGGGAGAACAATGTGGATTTATATAGCACTTTCAGTAAAGTCCCTGTGAAGCATCTTGGGTACTTCACCCAAAAATAGGTTATGAAACTCAAGACATTCGGTTAGCTAACTAATAGCTTGGCAGAAGAGCTGAGTTTCAAATGATATCTTAAAAAGGAACAGAATGAAGTGGAGAATCGGAGCGAAGATTGAAGGTGAGACTCATGTTGTTAGAATGACTGCTCAGGAACCACCTAACCACAGTAGGCTCCGATCTTACCGATCTGCATGCTGGCCTTTGCCTTCAGTAACAATTTCAGGCTCTCAGTTTTGTTGTACAGGCTGCAGTAGTGAAGTGGGGTGTTCCCCTCTGCCGTCTTCACATCCAGGCCACCCCTGCAGGAACAGCAGAAACCAAATTTAACACACACACACAGGCCTGAGGGATGCAAACAAACCAACAAACCAAATTGCTTCTGGCCCATTTTCGAATGCAATACAGCCAGGAGGTTATCCACTTTGCAGTGTGGAGGGTATTCAGGGTTGTCAAATCTGACAGGATATATTTCTGAATGTTTCCTTATGATCACAAAGCACACGACCCTCTGCACTCACACCATTGACCCAGCCTTTCAGAATGTTATCAAACCCTTTGTAATCCAATTTGATGATTTGTTTTATATCTTAGTCAAGAAGTCTTTTTTCACCATTTTTCCAAAATTCCCATAACCAAATCAAAGAAAGTGACTTTTTTTATCGTCCTGATGCAACAACAATTTTTCTCTGGGTCTTTTTTTTGCAAAATCATAGAGATTAGTCATCGCTTCCAGGGAACTTCAGAGGAAACTCCCTGGTGTGTTGGCAATGCAATCAAAGAGTGTAGCTTGTACAAACAGGATGGATCTAACTCGAAGACTGAGCTGTAAGACTCTGTCTAACCTCAAGGATATTCCAGCACCCCCCAATTTCCACCAACATTAGGCTTTCTTTGATAGCATCTCTCTAATGCGGAACCTCCATCACTTAAAAGACGAGAATAGCAGACATGTTGGACAGCCATCAGACCTAGGATCACCGCCACCAATCCCAACGCCATCCCATCTTGGAAATACATCGGCCTTTCCTTCATCATCACACAGACCAGGAAGGTTTCGGGTTTAATATCAGGTTCCACGCTGCCTTCAAATCAGGGCTGCAGTAGGAACACTCCAGACAACCAGGACAAATACAGAATTTACCACTCAGTGATCAAAAAGGGTGACGACAGGTCACCGAGATCACCAGGCCAGGTCACAAAAACCATGTCGGGTCACTGGCATTGCAGAAACTTTAGCAATAACTTTAGCGTTCGAGCACGAGTGTTCAGCTCCTGATCCTGGGTCGAAATCAGATGAAACCAACAACTGAAAATCGGTGCTTCCAACTCGATTTGGAAGCAAAACAATATAAATAGGCCCTTCCCGGCCAGGAAAGCCACATTAAGATCTGAGAAACAACACCTGCCAATTTCAAAACAGTTATGCTCCCAACTCTGCATCGGAAATGATACCAACCCATTCTGGATGAGAAAGTCAACCAAAGACAGCGATGTTCTGTCTGCCAACCGCACAGCAAGGTGCAACAGTGTTTCCCCAAGGTCCTAAAAAAAGAGTAAAAACAAACAGTAGAGAAACACTGTTCTAAGGACTTTTATTCTGAAAGTAGTGACTCCAACAGCACTGTAGGGATTCTCTGATTCTGTAATTCAAACTGGAACATTGGAGTTGGCCATTCGGCCCCTCAAACCTATTCTGCCATTTAACATCATCATGGCTTATGTCTTACCTCAATGCCTTTTCCCCCACATTGTCCCCATTACCCTCTGTGTATAATATCGAGAAAGCTGTCGACCTCTGTCTCAAAAATACTCAACAACTAGGACTCCACAGCTCTTTGGGGCAGTGTTTACAACCCTCCAAGTGAAGAGGTTCTTCCTCATCTCAGTTTTTAATGGCCTGCACCTTAAATTGTTTTTAAGAATCGCTCCAGTGTGGAATCAGGACACCTGGCTCATGAAATCCACAGCGACCCTCCAAACAGCATCCCTCCCAGACTGACCCCCCCACCGTTCCCACCACCCCAGCCCTGTAACCCTGCATTTCCCACGGATAATCCACCAAGCCTGCATGTCCACGGACACTATGGGCAATTTAGCATGGCCAGTTCCCTTTACCTTCATATTGTTAGCCAGTGGGAGGAAACCCACACAGAGGCAGGCAGAAGATTCAAACTTCACACAGTCGCACAAGGGTGGAATTGAACCCTAATCTCTGGCGCTGTGAGGCAGCAGTGCTAACCACTCAGCAACCATGCCACCCAATCAGAGACTCTGTCCCTTAGTTCGAGATCCCTTTTCCCATTTTGCATACTTCAATGGAAGCACCGGAGGAGTCTTATCAGACCCAAAATGTTAACTTTCTCTCTCTCTCCACAGATGCTCTCAGACCAGCTGAGTGTCTCCAGTAATTTCTGTGCCTGTTGCACCTCTAGGGAATGTGAGCCCAGCTTCCCCATAGGGCAGTCTGACCATCCCAAGAATCAGATTGGTGTAAATAAATAAGAATGGGACTCAGTAATGTTCCCTGTTAAAATGAAGATTCCACTATTGTACTGATGGGTGAACAGGAGGCAGAGTGACTAAACAACAAGAAGTAGTGACAAAAACAGAAGTTGCTGGAAAAGCTCAGAGGGTCTGGCAACATCTGTGGAGAGAAATCAAAATTAACGTTTGAGGTGGAGTGACCCTTCCTCAGAAGCTGCAAGAAGAGTCACCTGTCCATCTGGCAGGGTGAGTGGTGCACTGAAATCCACACCCTCGGTGTACATCTGCAGCAGAGCCAGGAGATCCTTGTTCCGGATGGCCTCAAACAGCCTCCATCCACCTTCGCAAACGCCTTTCTTTGTGTATTTGTGCTCCACGTACTTTGCAGTAATAAATTCCTTTCGAGAGTTCCTATTGGGTGTAGAGGGAATCTTTAAGCAGAGGTTAGCGTGAAGACCATCGCTTAGTAGCCCCGACTGCTTAAGGAACCAATTCAACACACCACCATCGTTACCTATCAAAGACTAACACCCACAAGTCCCTCACTCTGGGTTACAGCCCAGCATGCACTTATGATCCATGAAGGCATGACAGTCACTAATAAATCCAATTGGGGATTTAAGAGAAGCTTTCTTACCCAGAGATTGGGTGACAAATTGCATACCACTAGGGGCAGTCGATGCATTTAAAAGGCAGCTTAGAAAAAGACCTGAACATTGTGCTGATAATGGACCTGTGCAGTAGGGAGTGAGAGAAGGGGTTTTTTTGGGGGGCATAAACATTAGCATGGACCAGTCAAGTTGAATGGCCTATTTCTGCACTGTAAATTCATTTGAATCCTGCCCTCCTTCCTACGTTGGATTCAGCTGGTCAACTGGACTTCAAGGATTGCTGTGCAGAAGGACTAAGATACTAGTGGTTTGTCACCCATCACCAAGGCGGCAAACTTATTTCTAAGATCAAACAGTGAAGGTCAAGTCAGCCAGAGGTTCTTTTATTTTGAATCCTCCCTTCTTCCGCTACTGATTACTGAGATCCCGCTTAAATGTTTCTGGAGATGGGGAACTCTCAGTCATCAGGGTCTAAGAGGTTACACACAACTTCCAACAGCAGCTGAATGGGTTAAGGCTAAATAGATATGGAGGTGCGGTTATTAAGTCTCACAGATTGAAAAAAAAATACCCAGGTTCAATTCCCTGGTCCCTCGATCAGTTGCGGCTGGGGGACAGCTGAGAAGTTCCTGCTGAAAAGGCATGGATCAGGCAGAACGGTGATACACCCACAGCCTTCCACTGACACACATGAAAAATACTTGGTTGGGTTTGGTTCCAGGTTGGGGAAAACCGATGGCTGTGAAAAAATTCCACCCACACCACCCCAGCACAAGCTATTCGTCTTCAGGAGAAATGTACATTACACCTGGCCTTTGCCCAAACAAACAAAACAGAAATAATTTAATCTTCTGTTATGCCAAGGACTCAGAAGAATTCAACTAAACACTTTCTTAAAATTCCAAAGGCTATTTTCTCCAGTGAAGTGCCATAACATTTATACAAAAGACTCATACACTGCTCACTGCTCTCCAGGACTAAAACAAATAAAACTCTGTGAAAGAATAAAGAGAAACATCGAAGGGAGATCAGAAATGTAAACTGATTTGTAGGGAATAATCTTCAGAAAGTGGATCCCCAGGACTGCAGTACAGTACGACTCCATGACTTAAGAAAAACGGACAATAACGGTCACTGTTTATTGTCAAGCTCCAATTAATGACAAAAGGAGATATGGCTCAACTGGTTAAATGGTACAATATTAAAAAGTACGTGTGAGAACAGGCAAGCTGCAGGTAGGGATGGTGCACAAATCTTCAAGAGTGACAGGACAGGTTAGCAAACTGGTTATTTAAAGCACATGCAAAAGCACAAGATACAACCGCCAGGAAGTTATGACAAATCATTCTACAGCACAAGTTCATTCCCGGTTAAAGTGCAGTGTCCATTTCTAGGCACCACACTTTAGGAAGTGCATAAAGGCTTTAGAGAGGGATCAGAGAAATTCACTGGAATGAAGGATAAGGAATTATAATTTTGTGAATGAATTGGAGAAGTTGAGATTTCACCTTCGAGCAGGGGAGGAGATCTGACAGACGTGTTTAAAATTGAAATAGGTTGAAGATAGCATAGATAAAGGAAGACATTCCAATAGCTGAAAGGAAATAATCAGAGGTTACGGTTTCAAGGTGACTGGCCCCAGCAGTAACATGAGGATTATACCTTGCATGTGGTGAGAACAAAGTCAATAGGCTCTGAAAGGAGATTTTCATATAAAGTTGAAGGAGAGAACAAACTTGTGTGGATATGGAGACAGAGTAGGAATTCAAAACAATTCTTCAGAAGAGCCAGTGCTGACACAATGGGCTGAATGGCCTTCTCCATGCTGACTTTGTTTACATGTTCGAGCAGAGAACATTTATGGACAAAGATGTTGAAAGATTTGACACTAAGATTGGCCACAGAATTGGGAAGTATCAGCATGACCTTAAAATTACAGCCATTCAGAGGTGGAGTCAGGTCACATTTTCTCCCAACACAAAGGGGTTGTGGAATTCAGGAACTGTTTCCCTCAAAATCCATGGATGCTGTAGAACAAGTTACAGCTTTCAAAACCAATACAAATTGTCTTGTTTTCAGGTTAAAGGCTTTTGAGGTGTATAAAGCAAAGGTACAGTCGTGATGCAGATCAACCAAGATCCAACAGTGGTTCTGCACGCATGAAGGACTGAAAGGTCACCTCCAATCCCCATGTTCCTGGTGGAACCTCCATGATATAATTCAAATTCTGTTCCTTTCCACTTAATTTTTATCAAAACAAATTTAAATTAACATTTACACAGCAAAAAAAAATCACTCAAAGGCATTTTACAGTTGGAGTCGGGCCGTAAGGGGATAAAGGGAAGTTATGTAGTGTGACATTAATAACGATGCAGAAGAACTGTTGCTTTGGTTGCTTGCCAGATGCCTTACACAGCAACATGCACATTAATTCCATGACAACTGCACGTTGAACAACATGCAGGACAAGTGTGCAACCCCTTTGACTTCAATCCTTGACCTTTGCACTTATAGTACTTAACGGTTATGACATTGGATTTGATTTTAAGTTCTACTGCCGGAGGCTTTGAAGGGTGGGGTTGGGGCAGATAAAGTATGGCAAGCACTTTTATTGTCTCATGAGACATGGGGGTCACTGGCTGGCCAGCATTTATTGCCCTGTCTCTAGCTGTCCTTGAGACGGTGAGCTGCCTGTTTGAACCGCTGCAGTCCATTTGCTGTGTAAATGTTAATTTTTATTAAGACAAATTTAAATTAAGTGGAAAGGAACACAATGCCCCTAGGGAGGGAATTCCAGGATTATGACCCAGCCACAGTGAAGGAATGGCAATTTATTTCCAAGTCAGGTTGGTGAGTGGCACAAAAGGTAAACTTGCACGTGGTGGTGTTCCCATGTATTTGCTGCCCTTCCTTCCAGGTGATGATAGTTGTGGATTTGGAAGGTTCTGTTGAAGGAGCCTTGGTGAATTTCTATAGTGCATCTTGCAGAAGATAAACACTGCTGCAACTGAGCATTGGTGGTGGAGGCAGTGAATGTGGTGCCAATCTAGTGGGCTGCTTTGTCCTGGGTGTTGTCGAGCTTTTTGAGTGTTGTTACAGCTGCACCCATCCAGGGTAGTTGGGAATATTCCATCGCACTCCAGACTTGAGCCTTGTTGATGATGGATAAGCTTTGAGGAGACAGTAGGGGAGCTACTCACTGAAGTATTCCTAGCCTCAGACCTGCTCTTGTACCAACACTATTTCCACAGCTAGTCCAGTTTAGTTTCTGGACAATGTTAAACCCCCAGAATGTTGATAATGGAGATTCAGCAATGATAATGTCATCGAATATCAAGGACTGATGGTTAGATTGTCTCTTGTTGGAGATGGTCATTGCCTGGCCTGAATGTCACTTGGCATTTTTCATCCCAAACTTGGATATTGTCTCGATCTTGGAAATTTGCCTCAGTATCTGAGGAGACATGAATGGTGCTGAGCACTTCTGACCTTATGATGGAGTAGCTGAAAATGATTGGGCCTAGGACGCCACTCTGGGGAACTCCTGCAGAGATTTCTGAAGCTAAGATGACTGACTTCCAACAACCATAACCATCTTTTGTGTTAGGTATGACTCCAACTGGAGATCTCCATTCCTCCATCCCACCATCACCACCCCTACCCCACCCACTCCCGAATCCCATTGATTCCAGTTTTTCTAGGGCTTCTGGATGTCACATGCTATCAAAGGAGCCTCAGTGTCATGGGCTGTCTCACCTCTGGGCCTTAGCTCTTTTCTCCACTTTTGAACCAAGGCTGAGATGAGGTCAAGAGCTGAATTGCCCTGGCAGAAACCAAACTCTGGACACTGAAGTCCCCCATCCAGAGTACATTCTACACCATCGCCACTCTCATCAGCCAAGGTGGAGGAAAAGACACTATGTGTTAACAGCAGGAGGTATCCTTTCCCGTGTTTGACCTGATGCCATGAGACTTTACGAAGTCTAGAATCAATGTTGAAGACTCTCACGGCTCACCATCCACCACCCCCCAACCCCAACTGTGTATCTTTTGCTGCATCCTCTGCTGGGCCTATCCTGCAGTTGGGACAGGTGCAGATTGTATCGGGGACATTATTTCCAAGGTTTGATCCGTGATATACAATTATGTAGGGCTGTTGGTTGACTTGTCTGAGAGACAATTCTCCCAACGTTGGTACTAGCCCTCCAATGGGAGTAAGGAGGACTTTGTGATGACAGATGGTCTATCCAGTCCCATTATTTACAAATTCCCTACACCCTCTTCACAACTCTAGCCCTAGGTGTGGTACTTACATGTCACTGGTCGAAGTGGGTTTTACTCCACACTGAGCTGACAAGTTTGCCTCAAAAATCTCATTCAGCCTCGTGTTTCCGATATTACTAGCAAGCTGCAGGAAGCAAGAGAGCACCAGATTAATGGCACGTATGGAATGTACAGCAAGTGAGCGCTTGAAAGGATCAGCAGCATCCTCAGTTACCAAGGTACAAGACAACCCAGACCCCTATACATACGGTGCCATGAGCAACCACGTACCATGCCACCTCCCTGTGCACACAAACCCACACTGTGCCAGCCGACACCCAGAATCACAGAGACAGAGACAATCTCACCCATTCCCTATGTTATCCAGGTTCAGTCATACTCATTAGCAACCTAAACCCCCCCCGCAGCATACACACGCTCCCTCTCTATACCAGTAACACCAGTTACCCATTGCTCAAGGACTTTGGTGAATCAGTGGATGGGCACACAGCCAACACTCTGAGGCAAGACATCACCTTGGTAGCATTCAGTTTCCAAAACACAGCACAAATAGCTTTTCTAGAGAGGACCTCACGTGACAAGAGGAATAAGAAACATTCCTTGTCTATTCAGATAGAGGGAAAACGTTTTGTTCAGTGCTCCAGGAATAAAGATTATCTGAACCCTTGCTTTGAAAAGCTCTTTTGAAAAAGGAACTCATGTGATGGACAAAGATCACAAAGTGACAGATATTGAAACCCGAAGGAAATCTAGTCTGCTGATAAAGACACAGTGCGTAAAACAGATTCGGAAAGTCCGAGATTCAGGCCCTGTGCTGAGTTAGCTGATCAGATATGGGGTAGAAGAACAGCAATTGGCTGGAAGATCAGGAATGGCATGAAGAAAGAGAGAAAGGCTGCAGAATTCTCACTTCTGCTGACGGGGAGCTGTGAACATATTGGCACAATACACAATGCCCTGCAGAGACGAGTAGTCTACGACACTTACCATTGAGTATCTGGAGATTAAAGGGAGTCAAGTGGATGACAGAGTTAGATTTTACTGATGTCAAAAGGTTTGGACAGAGTGAACGCAAATATATGTTAACCCTCTGGAGCTTGTGCTTACAATCACAACACATGCAGAGACCTAACTCAGTGAAGACCAGAACAAAAGATGAAGTATAGTGTCTGGGAAGCAGAAGACAGAGTCTCATTACCCTTCAGTAATTTAAAGCCCTGTGCTGATGAGACTCTGGGTTTACAAACAGACCCTTGTCATAGCATCATGACCAGCAGCTGATGTGCTTTAATCAATCCCTGGCATGAGAAAGGGCGTATTTTGACCTGATCTTAAGCTAGAAGCAGAGAAATGGGGAGGTAGAGAAGTCGCAATTTTCAGCTAGAGTGTTTCCGGAGACTCCCTGCTGAGTTAGAGAAGGCAGGAACACAGCAGGTTTGAAACTTAACCCACATGGGTACATGCCAAGTTAGGGAGGTATAACTGACCCCAGAGCTTCCTGGCAGAGTGAGATGGGGACAGAAGGAGGATAAACAAATTATAAGTGAACAATGCACTTAATTCTTTTCTGAAAAATTAGAAAACAAGGGTCAAGGTTCACAGCAGTGCCATAGAATTCAACTAACTTTCCGATTCCAGGTCAGTCCTGGCTCAGATGGTCACACTCTTGCCTCTGAGTCAGAAGGTTGAGAATCCAAGTCGCATCTTGAGATTTGAGCAGAGAATCTAGATTGATGCTTTCTGCGGAGTATTGAGAGAGACAGAGAAGTAAAACCACACTTGCCCTCCCAGATGGATGGAAGAATCCCTTGGCCATTATTTCAAACGAGCAGGGAATTTCTTCCTGGTGTCCTGGTCACATTTATCCCTCAACATATCAAGAACAATTTGATCATCTTCACACTGCTTTCCGTGGAATCTCTCTGCTCAATTTGGATACTGCATTATCATAGTGACTGCTCAGCAAAAGGACTGCATTGTCTATAAAGCACTTTGAGATAACCTGAGGCTGTGTTAAGTTACTTGAGGACAAGAAAGAGAAATGAAAGAACACCTGAGGGGCTGGGAGTAAGAATATCAGATTTACCAAGAGTTCAGATGTGCTTAGGACATCCAGCATGAGCGACTGTATCCTGGAATAGTGGACACCCAATTCGCGATGAATCCCAGAACATTCAATACAGATCACAATGCCCAGATTGGTAGAGAGCCAAGTAGGATCTAAAACAAGATCAGTTGGATTATTTACACATGATTATGACAGAACACTAAGGCTGTAATTAGCCATTACATCAACACCTTTGACTTTGTGCCAGTTGTATTCAATAGGCAAACACTGCTCCACCCAGCTCCCCAACTCTCCAATGGAGCCCACAATCAATTTGAGAGCAGATTATGAAAACCCATCATGTCTTGGACAGACTTGGACCAGTTAGAGTCATAGAGACATACAGCACAGAAACAGACCCTTCAATCCAACCAGGCCATTCCAACCATAATTCCCAACTAAACCAGTCCCACACGCCTGTGCTTCGCCCATAACCCTCCAAACATTTCTTATTCACGTACTTATCTTTTAAACATTGTAACTGTACCCACATTCACCACTGTTCAACAGTAGCAATTGGGTTTACTGGCTTTCCAATTCTCAAATCCTGCCATTGTCTCTTCTCTCTAAATTTCTGGGCTCTCAATCCTCCAAGATCACTTTATTCCTCCAACCCTTACCTCTAGTGCATCCCCAATTTCTATCACTGCACCATTGGTGGCCATGCCTTCAGCTATGTAATCCCAACTTCTCAACTTTCACCCAAAAACCTCTCCAAATTTCTCTTCTCCTTTACTTCATAAAACCCATCACTTTGACTAACCTTTTGGATCATCTCTCCTAATCTCACATGGCTCAGCTCCCACTTCTATTTATATGCACTCCAATGATGTTGCGTAGGATGTTTTGCAATGTTAAAGATTCTACTTAAATGCAACAGTGAGCATCATTGCATTAAGCAACTACTTATTTTAGACAGCTGTCATTTTTCCCCTTGGCAGAAGAGCCAAGGTCAGTAACATGGTGCAGGGAGTCTTAGTTCCAGGCTAATGCAACACCCAATGCTTATGTCGTCACGTGAACCAGAGAGAGTGGGTTTTGGATTGGTGGTTGAAACCAATTCAGTCCATGGTGCAGGAAGCCTTCAGTATTGCAAATGCCACCTAATAAATTTTTTCCAAACACTGGATCCATTTATGTTTCAGGATCTCAAAAACGGAAAAGCCTTGCTGTATCTGCACCATCCCAGCCCCTGGTTCAAGAACTGAGATATGACTGTCATTTCTGATCGTTCATCTGAAGCATTACCCATATCAAAAGAGAAAAGGATCTCATCTGCCCACTTGGGTAACACCTATAAAACACACAAAACATCTGGAATCAGTGCAGAGGCAATTCCCAGCTAAAATGTCAGTCTTCCACATGTGGCCAATGCTAGTTCCTCAGTGGCAGCCAGCAGAAAGCCATTTGTTTTATATAGTGTAGTCATATGAAATCTAGTTTTGTGAGTGAACAGCAACAAACTTTATTGAACATAATTATACACAAAAGGAGGGTAAGAGGCACTCAGGTAGTACTCTTGCCTCAAGGACACGGGAGTCATGCCCTCCACTCGGACTTTAAACTCAATTTAAACAGGCATTCCTCAGTGTCCTGCAACGATGGAGGTGAACTACCAGACTGAGCCCAAGATCAGGCATAAATTAAGAGTTCCCTCAACCTCACTCAAAAAATAGATGTTCTCCAAGGCCAACATTTCTGCCACTCCCTAACTGCCCTACAACTAAGTGACTCACCAGGCATTTCAGAGTCAACTTTATTGCTAAGGATTTGGTGTCTCATGTGGGCCAGACCAGGTAAGGATAGTTTTTGCAACAATTGATGATAGTTATGGTCACCATTGCTGAGATTAGCTTTATTATTAATTGAATAAACCCCACTACCAGTTACAATGAGATTTGAATCTGGTGCCTCTCAGCATAGCCCTGCTCTGCAACATGACCACTACGCCATCATCTCCCCACACTGCCCTTTCAGTTCATACTCTCTAGCTTTATAACATATGCCTATCCCGATCAGAAATGGTTTGGGGGATGGGAGTGGGAGATGGGGGATGGGGGTGGAGTGGGGAAGTGAAGCTGAGGAAGAAGTTGCTCAACCTGATATCTTTCTTACTCAAAACAAATTAGAGATGGGAATATTGATGAATATGTCAGATGCTGAAAAGCCTCCAAAGCAGCTGAGAATGAGTCTCAAGTTCCAACATGGGTTCAGGACAAGATTTGAAACAGCCATCCAAAGGGTCATTAAACAGGTGATGACCATTTTTAATGCTCACTGAAGAAGCTGTGCGCATTATGGTAACCACCACCTAAACTAAAATCCCCTTTCAACAACGACCAGCTTTTAATACTGAGCATTGCCAATTGCAAGTGCAAAATAAAAAAGGGTCTCCATCAGGACGGCAACATTTGAGCAATTTTTGTTCCAAAAGTGTTTCTAAGGATTCCACCTGGAAGGAGTGAGGGCCGCACTACCTGCCTTACTAGAGGCATCAAGACAAGAACTCCATTTGGTAATGAACATGTCGCTCAGGGCTGCCCCCACCCCCCACTCCACCGGTCTGCAGGAAGAATAGGATGTTCAGGAGGGGATATGGAGGATCCCTCACCCTACTATAATATGTGATATACCTACCCACTGGGCCTTCAGTACCACCACAGAACTGTCTCCCTTTGTTCCCAAAGCATCCTGAACTGTGCCTTTTGTGCCAACCAGGGCAGTCCATACCTACAGCACTTGAACTTGCCTGGAGGAGCTAAACCGGGAACTCCAGGGATAGGACTCAAGTCCTGGTAAACAGCAATTCAAACCAGTGCACCCCCCGCCACACACACACGCACACACACTCTCCACCAATCACAACAGAAGAAATCCCAAACTAGGCATGCACTAAGCGGGGTGTTCCGACATGTGGATACAGCTGACTCACCCCAGCTTCATGCTACAATGGGACAGATAAAGAGACAAACAGATCATGGATAGGTGACATTTACCTGCAGCACCACAGTCGCAGCACACCTCATTTCCTGGCATGCCTTTGACCTCAGCAATGATTGACTTGGTCAGTTCCTGTACAGTGTCATTGCTGCCATTGCCATTGTCTCCTTTAAAGGCATTGTTGAGTGCCTCTTCCTTGCTGTTCTGTAACACAGAAACCCATCTGAAAGCACAAGGACATATGCGCTAGCCATGAATACTTAGGACTGGGTTATACTCTATTGATATCATACCAAAGCACTCATGTGGGCACTGTTTTACTGGATATAGTTCGGTGCCGGTATACACAGTTTGCCAGCATGCAATTAAAATAGCCAAATACAACTTTGACTTCAATTATGGTCTTTGCATACACATACAAAACAAAATTTATTTGTGTCTGTCTTCGGCATATTATGATATTGGTACGAAACCTGGTTCAGTGGTTAGCACTGTTACCTAAATCAGAAGGTCGTTGGTCACTTGGATGGCTCACCCCCAATTGCGAGGTGCTGGTCGTGAACTATTGCAGTCTTAATGGTGTAGCTTTGCTCACCCACAGTGAGATGGGGGGGGGGGGGAAAGGGCCAGGGGGGTTATCGCTGTGAACTGTTAATCCAGAGACCTAGATAATGTTCTAGGGACCCAGGTGTGAATCCCGTCATGACAGATGGTGGAATTTGAATTCAATAAATATTTGGAATTAAGAATCTAATGATGACCGTGAATCCATTGTCGATTGTCGGGAAAAACCCATCTGGTTCACTGATGTCCTTCAGGGAAGGAAACTGCCGTCCTTACCTGGTCTGGACTACTGGTGACTCCAGATCGATAGCAATGTAGTTGACTCTGAATTGCCCTCTGGGCAATTAGGGATGGGCAATAAATGCTGCCTAGCCAGCAACACCCTCATCCCGTGAATGAATAAAGAAAGTACTGTTAATATGGGGAGTAACTGGATTTTGACTTGGTGTCAATGAATAAACAATATATTTTCAAGTCTCGATGGTATGTGACTTGGAACGGAGCTTGGAGGGACAGTGTTTCCATGCACCAACAGCCCTTGCTCTTCTAAGTGATACATGCCATGGGTTTAGGAGGTGCTATCAAAGGAACCTCAGTAATTTGCTACTGTGCCTCTTGTAGATAGTACAGATCACTGCCACTGTGCACCAGTGGTAGAGGGAGTGAATGTTTCATGTGGGGGAGTGAGTGTTAATTATGTGGGCTATTTTGTCCCTGATGATCTTAGATCAGGTAAGGTGGGAAGAGGTTCATGTCCATCACGAGTACTAGCACGGAGATAATGGGCTGAATGGCCTGTTCTGTCCTCTTAAATACTTTGTAGATTTACAAACAACATGTCCGAGTTCATCACGCCTAAAGCCCTAGAAACATTTCTGCTCAATTCAAATACAAGATTCACCCAGAGCAGAGGTTGTGCCCAATCTGCTCAGTGAAAACACATGGAAATGCACTAAGCAAGCAATGGCAGCCACCAAACCTTATGCAAAAAGAAAGGTTTCAGTGTAAAATATCTTACAAGATACCATCCTTTTACTCACGCTTGACATTCCTGCTCATCCTCAGCTTGGAAGTGGTATGTTCGATTATCTACACAAAAACAAATGAGATGTCAATGCCTAAAGTACAGCAGCACAGCTTCAAGATAAATTTGTGCATCATGCCAACACACCGCAGATTATACTACACAGCCTGAGGTACTATCTTTCAAATGAGATGTTTAACCAAAGTCTCATCTATCCTCTTCGGTGAATGCAAAGATTCTACTACACTATTTCAAGAACTAGAGACGCTTGATGTCTCTGGCCAATAATTATGCAGCCAGCTAACTAATTGGTATCTTATCTATTTGCTTTTTGAGAGAATTTGCTCTGTAGTAAATCACTGCTGCATTTCTCCATATGCCAACAGCAACTACAATTTGAAGACCACTCCTCTGCCTGTAGAGCACCTTGGGTCCTCCCAAAGTCATAAGAGGTGCTACGTAAATGCAAACATGTTCTTTGCCATGGCATATGCTGTACAGTGAATCATACTTACGGGTTATAAGATCAAAACATCTTTTTTCTTCAAGATTTGGTTTCACTTGGCAAGTCAGCAGCTTGAGTATGGCTGGAGGCCTGTTGATCTGTAAGGGAATTGCAGAAGAAAATGAGAAACAGAGAATAGGAATAAACAGCAATTATTTAAAGCCAATAAAGAAGTGCCTGTATTTCTTCTCAAGTGCATTTAACTTTAAAAATAAAAACTTGAACATTCATTCCAATTGCCTAAAAGGTACAGAGCAATTTAATTAAATCAACATAAATAAAATTTTGGTTATTTATCTGGTCATCATTAGTTTGTTTTACAAGAACATGTGCTAATTGGCCACCACATTTCTGCTAGAACTTTGAAAGTGCTGCACTTATGTGAAGACTTTTGGATGTTTGAAGGTTATGAAAAGTGCTAAGTTTATACCAAGTCTCTCTTTCTACAGATTGTCTCGCAAATGCAGCAAAGTCTGTAGGTCTGTGCCAATATGTATACTTGGGTTTCACCTCATACAATTGAGTTAGAGATCCTGCGCCCACCTTACCCAGACAGTTCAACAAAATGAACCAAGTGGGCAATCCACAGGACAGTGGATTGTACTTTGTCCGAGTGCCCTGCACTTTGACAATGAAAGCCTGCTAATCCACCACCAAGTGCATCACAGCCATGCCCCACCCTGTCTCCATTCAACATGCACACACATATCCGGACTGGGCTGCTTGACATTTATAATAATTTACGGCCTTGGTTGGGTTGTCATCCCCTCTACGATAGGGTTGCTCAACAATGTAGGAACACCAACACTATCACTCAGATCAACATTACAGACCAGAATCAAACTTTAGGCATTCCCGACATGTGGCTCACACACTGGAAAATTACACTGTTGCTTCTGAACGTTTTTGTACCAGAACCAAAAAAGAAAATGTAGTTTTGAATTACTGTTCATTTTAATTAATGCATCAGTTCCTGGTGTCAGATTCCAGTGAAGAAGTTTCACATACATTCAATGTCTGTTTCTATAACAAAAGGGAGAAGAAAATAGGAAATGGATGCTTGAGCTACGGATGATACTATATAGATAATTTATGCTACTGTGATATTTACTTACAGTACTGTGCGATATGGTGAGGTAGCCATATTTAACTCCACACTTCCTCTTCTGCCACACTCTTCGGATGCTGGAAGGTGAGACAAAGACAGTGGAATTTGCACCAGAAACATCACATTTACAACTAAATGTAACTGATGGGTCAGACTACAGGTACCATATCCACCACCTTTCTGATTTCTAGATTATCGTAACTTACTGCATTTAAATAAAATCTCATTTGATCCCTGGCTCTTTTGCCAAAATTTCTTGAATCAAAATCCTTGGTTACGGACACTCCAGCGAATTGAAAGAGTTTGCCCTGATTTGTCCTATCAAAACATAACATGATATCATGTACCTCCATCAAATCTCCCATTAATATTTTCTCTAGAGCAGAAAACAATCTCACAATAGAGGGAGGTAGCAGCATAATGGTAACATAGTGAGTCGCTTAGTAAATCAGGACCCTAGACTAATAGGCAAGGGACATGGGTTTGAAAGCCACCCTGACAGATAAGGTAATCAGAATTCAATGCAAAAATTTAGAATTAAAATAAAAATTGAAACCTTTGACAATTGTCATGAAAATCATCTGGTTCACTAACTTTTTTTCGGAAGGCAATCTGCCATCCTTACCTGGTCTGACCTACATGTGACTCCAATCCTACAGCAATGTGGTAGACTCTTAATTGCCCTCTTAAACTGCCTGGAGAGTCAATCAGTTCAAAAGCAACTAGTGATGGGCAATAAATATTGGCTTTGCTAACAATGCCCACATCTCATACAAGGATAGAAAGCTCATTGCAGCTCTAAGAGTGCATTGTGATTTGAAAGTGAAGGGTTTTCAGGCCAAGGGCAGGCACGGTTAAACTTTTCCCATTTCTTACCCATCACTCTTTTTGTTCAGAAAACCAGATTTTTCTGTGCCATATAGACGGTTCCCTGGGAGTGGGTGTATGCTGTAGCCTGAATTTTTCCTGTTCAAACCATCCTGAAAAAAAAAAGGAGGAGAAATAAAGAGTTTGGAATAGGAAACGGCAATAGGTAGCAAGCCAGTTCATCTCCCAGCAATCAGCAAAACCATACAGAGAAATGTTATTAATCATAACTCTCAATGTTAAGAATTAGTATGAACAGGACCCCCCTCACCCAAAATATCAAACATATCCAAAGAACAAGAAGATTTCTAACTTCAAGTCATTGAAATAACATGAAGGACAACGATTCGAACAGCAATATAGAGAACTTTCTCAATATGCCTCAATCCTTTGTGTATTTAATCGGAAGATAAACATGAATGGTACAGACCATTCAGCCCAATTTATTCCTTCTAGTCAGAAGGAATTAGAGTCACCATTCCCCCACCCACATTACAATCATCCTCAAATATACTACTGCTACCAAACGCTAGTGTTCACAAAGCAGCATCATCGGCTTCTATAGGTTTAGGCTTCCCTGTGTACATAGAGGACACCAGCTCTCCATCTCCACCATCTTATTGAACCTCTTCTCTGCCTTTCCGATGTCTTAGTATTTGTTTGATGTTCAAATCTTGTTTGAACTGTAACTTCCCTCCCTCCCACCATACTCACTGTATGTAATTTACAGATACCTTGGCATCCAAAATTTTATGCAAGTTTAGATTCTTTCATGGCATCACCCTCTCCAGATCCATATTATCATCCAGCTTTGTAAAGGCCAAAGTCTGTGTTTCTCCTGTGGCTTCTTCAATGGTCCAATAACCTTCAGCTATTAAGATCTCTCACTCTAGAATCCCTACTTAAAACCTCTTCACCTGCTTTGTGAGGAAACTCGAAATACTGCTATTGCCAGAAATGCGATCAAATCAGATAATTCTGGAAATACGCAGCAAGTCTGGCAACCCCTGTAGAATGTGAAACAGATTTAAATGCTTGGGGTCAAGGCCTTTCTTCAGAACTCTGATTAACCCCAAACATTAAGGCAGTTTCTCTACAGATGCTGCCAGATCTGCTGAGCACGTCCTTTATGAGCCTTCTTAAAACTGAGCTTTTTGACCAAGCTTTTGATCCTCAAAATCTCCTCCTCTAGCCCACCACCAATGGCAGGATCAGGGAGGTGAATGTGTTGGAGAGGAATAGTGAATGCAATAAGATCTCCAGTAACACATTGGTTTTGGTTACCAAACAATCCAGGAAAGCACTAGGCTTGGAGTGTCCCTGGGCTTTAGAAAGTGCTATGCCAACATAAGTTGATCAAAAGATCAGAACTCAGCACTTGGATGACTCTTCTCTACCAGCTTATGGTAGTTTTCATTTACTCAAGAATCTTTATATCTTTTCCTGTAACCACTTGCTCTTCTTCAGAAAGATACTGATATAAGATTTGTCATTGGCAGACCCATGACTGTAGTCCTCGCTCAAACTCCTATCTAGTTGTCACTGTCTTTGATCCTTATCCAATCTTCTGCACAAGTCCCTTCCTCTTCCCACTTAGCAGCCTCCTTCAAAGGATCTTCTTGCTTGCAGGGGGTACACTTGGTACTGTTGTTACTTACCTCTTTGTGATCCACTTGGAGTACTGATCTCAGGGAGTCCCTGATCTGGGTCAGCTGTTTCATCTCTTCATCTTGTGCTTGTTTCAGCTTCGGATCAACAAGAAAAAAAAAAATCTCATGTTACAGCAAGAAGAGGTCTGCCCAAAGGTTTAAGCCAGCACACAACAGGTTATTACAGGCAGCTCAGAATGCCCAGCAAACAAAAATGTTCGACTTTCTTGCACCCTTCTTAAAGTTCTCTGATATCAAAAATATATGGACCACAAAAATGGTGCATCAATAACTGGCCATCAGAAAGAACCCTAACTTGACAGAGAAACATTGAAAATAGTTGTAGGAATGGGCCATTCGGCCCTTCAAGCCTACACCACTATTCAATGCGATCATACCTGATCATGCAATCTCAGTATCCCATTCCCACCCTCTCCCCATACTCCTTGATCCCTTTAGCTTCCAGGGCCACCTCCAGCTCTCTCTTGAATATATGTAATGAACTGGCCCCAACAGCTTTCTTGAATTCCACAGGTTCACAACTCTGAGTGAAGAAATTCTTCCTCAACTCAGTGCTAAATGGCTTACCCTTTATTCTTAGACTGTGACCCCCTAGTTCTGGACTTCCCCAACATCGGGAACGTTCTTCCCGCATCTAGCCTGTCCATCTAGCCTTGATGCTTCATGATGCGCTATTACAATATTAGCATTCATGGAATGAATTACATTTAAATAGTACCTTTAATGTAGCAGAATCAGCACCTTAGCAAAGCATAGATCAGACAAAATACCTGACACCAAACCAGAGGGAGAGACAAAAAGAAAGAGAGGTCTGACCAGTTTACTTCAAAGCAAGAGGGAGATATTTGTACAGAAGACTCTTTTGGTTATCCGATAGGATGTTAAATCAAGGCCCTGACTACTTCTCTGGTCGATGTAAGAAAAGCAGTGACACAAGGAAGCCTTAGCATTTGCCATTGCAACCAACACCAAAGAGATGATCTAGTTGCTTACTGAATTTGTGGAATCTTGCTGTGCACAATTTGACTACCGTGCTTCCTACATTAAAAAAGTGGCTGCACTTCCAAAAAGGACTTTAAATGTCTTTAGGTTGTAAAAGGCACTATATAAATGCAAGTTTCTTCTTTATATCCATCTGAAAAGCGGGCAAGGCTTCAGTTTAAGACATCACATGGAAAACAGCATGTTTTGGTGCAATACTGGCCAGCCGAGGACACTTCTCATTTTCATTATCATCCAATCAGTGTTTGAATAAAGTAACCTGATGTACTCTTGAAACACATTGCAGCACAACAGCCAATCAAGTTGCAGTTTCCATGGTTCCACAAGGGGATGCCACCTTAAAAATCAGAGCCAGCCCATTCACAGGGAAATGTTAAGAACGTCTTCTCTTCGTAAAGGGCAATAGGACAGACATACAGGATTCTGCCACACTCAGCAGAGTAGTTACAAGCTCGTTAATTTTACATGAGATTGATACTTTATTGTTGCCCAGGGCTATTAAAGGGACCAAGGGGGAACATCAGAAAGGGTTAGAGGGTTAAGTGTCCAGTTCCTGTTCCTAAGTTCACTCCAGAAACCAACCATGTGAGAAAATGTTTTGCACATTGGCAGGAAGAATAGATGATCTGGATATGAAGAAAGACTACAAAGAACAGCAGCAGAGAGGGATTTGGGGGTCCTCATGTATTATTCATAAAAATGCTAGCACACAAGTAGGTAATAGGGAAGGCAAATAAAGTTTTTTTTGCAAATTAAATGGACTGTAAAAGTAGGGAGTTTTGTTACACCTAGGTCCACCTTGGGTACTGTGAACAGTTTTGGCTCCTTTATCTATGGAAAGTTAAACTGGCATTGTAGACGGTGTAATGATGGTTTTCTATGTTAATTCCAGGTAGGATGATTTTCTAATGAAGAGAGATTGAGTATGTTGAGCTTATACTCATCGGAGTTTAGAGGAATAAGATGCAACTTTATTGAAACATACAAGATTCTTAGTGGAGTTGAGAAGGTAGATGCTGAGAAGTGGTTTCCCTCGTGGCAGTGCCTAGGCCCAGAGGGCATTATCTCAAAGAAAAGGGTCATCTATTTACGACAGAGATGAGAAGGAATTTCTTTTATGTGGAATTCTTTACTGCAAAAAGCTACAGTTAAGGATATTCAAGGCTGACATTTTTAAATCAGTAAGGGAATCAAGGATTACAAGGAAAAGACCAGAAAGCAGAGTAGAAGATTTTCAAAATTAGCCACGATCTCATTGAATGGTGAAGCAGACCTGATGGGCTGAACGGCCTAAATCTAGACATACATCTATGGTCAACCTCTGAAAGGTCCAATCATGTCACAACAGGAAAAAAGGAACTGGCTGAAATTGGAAAAGGAATTGACCACTGATAATTCGCCATATCCAGGATGGAGGCAGCAATCCTTAGACAGCATGATCTGTAGTCTCACACCTCAATTTTTCCGACTTCACCTAGCATGGGGCTGTGTTAGTTAATTACATGGATTCAGTTCTCTCCATTACTTGGTTTTGCAACTGCAACATCCACTTCATACCAGTGTTGTCAACTTCCCAGCAGTATCCTGGAATCATGAAGATTAATTTTGACATTGCCAAGACCAACTCAGATTCTCTCCATTTCCTTTTCACAAAAAGCAAACAGACTTATACTTGTACAGTGTTCGTCATGACCACTGATGAGCTAAAAGAACTTTAAAGCTGAAGAAGTACTTTCTGAATTGTCAGTGCTACTATG
The DNA here is from genome assembly GCF_021869965.1 of Rhincodon typus. Classification (NCBI taxonomy): domain Eukaryota; kingdom Metazoa; phylum Chordata; class Chondrichthyes; order Orectolobiformes; family Rhincodontidae; genus Rhincodon; species Rhincodon typus. Next base: position 17,353,173 of record NC_063358.1, on the reverse strand, counting down.
TAGGAAACATAGCAGCGAATTTGCATTCAGCAAACAAGTGATAATGAGCGGGTAATCGGTTTTTTGACATTGATAGAAGGATAATTATTGACCGGAACGCCTGCATCCACTCAAGCATTGAATCCCTACAGTGCAGAAAGAGGCCATTCAGCTCATCGGGTCTGCACCAACCCTCCGAAGAGCATCACACCCTAATCCAGTCCCCTGCTCTTTCCCTGTAACCCCACATTTACCATGGTTAATCCACCTAACCTGCACATTTTTGGACTGTGGGAGGAAATCAGAACACCCAGAGGAAACCCACACAGACACTGGAGGAATGTGCAAACTTCACACAGCCAATTACCAAGGCTGGAATCCAACCCAGGTCCCTGGCACTTTGAGGCAGCAGTGCTAACCACTGAGCCACTGTGCCAGCAGATGGCTTAATACAAAAACAGAAATTGCTGGAGGAACTCCGCAGGTTTGGCAACATCTGTGAAAAGAAAACAGAGAGTTAACGTTTTGAGTCTAGTGATCCTTCTTCTGAAGAAGAGTCGCTTTGTTTTTGTTTCAGATTTCCAGCATCCACAGTTCTTTGTTTTATTTTAAATGGTTTAATAACTCATCCAAAAGCTGAAACCTTCAATAGTACAGCACCTCCTCAGCACTGCAAGGGAGTATCAGCTTTGATACTTACGTTCAATGCTCTGGAGTGGGAGCTGAACCCTGTATCCTGTGATGCAGAGGAAAGTGTGTTACCAACAGAGTCACATCTGACATGTTAAAGCTTTAAAAATAATGGAGATACAGAGGGAAAAGTTGATTGACTGAGGGTCAAGCATTGTCCAATTGGGTGACAATTAATTGGCGCACTTTACAATTGGCTGTGGGTAGGGGATGCCTGCACAATGATGGATGTGCCAGGTAAATAATGGAGAGAAGAGATGTGGTTGTTGCAGGAGTGAGTGATCATGTGCTGATACGGTCAGGAATATGTCCAAGTGGAGCTGGAAACCCTGGTGTGTACTGAAGGCAAACAGGCCAGGAAAAGTCCCAAGTTCAACTGGTGGAGTCATTGAGAAGGAAGATAGTCAAGCGACTCAAACACAGCAGATGGCAGCGCAGTTGTTATGTTATTATTAATCCGGAGAATTCGAATCCCACTATAGCAATGATAGATCATCAACTTAGTTTATGGGAAAAATGATATCTGGAAGTAAAACATAATCCTTTCAGTAAAAAGTGAGACTGTTGCAAAAAACCATCTGGGCTACTAAAATTCACCTAGAGAAGGAAAACCATCATCCTTACTAAGTGCCAGCTATTTGAGATTTCAATCCCTACATCAAATACCTCTCTGAATGAGACTACAGAGTCCCTCAAATATCTTACAAAATATGGGAAAACCTTTGGAGCACAGAAACCACCACCTTCACAAGGGCAGCTTAGGATGGCAATAAATCTCAGTCTGTACACAACATGAAAACAAAACCCCAGAAAAAGGGGATGGGAAAATGGTGAGATTACACAGAGTCATAAAGTCATACAGTGCGAAAACAGACCCTCTTCCAACCAGTCCATTGCCAACCATAATCCCAAACTAAACTAGTCCCATCTGCCTGCGCATGGCTCTCCAAACTTTTCTTATTCATGTACTTGTCTATATGTCTTTTAAACATAGTAACCGTACCCACATCCAACACTTTCTTTGGAACTTCATTCCACACCCGAACCGCTCTGTAAAGAAAAGAACCTCATGTCTTTTTTAAAATCTTTCTCCTCTCACCTTAAAAGACCCTAGTCTTGAAATCCTCCATCCTAGGGAAAAGACACTGCTATCCACCTTATCTATATCCCTCATTATTTTATAAACATCTATAAAGGTCACTCCTCAATCTCAAAAGTCCCAGCCTATCCAGCCTTTGCTTATAACTCAACCCTCCATTCCTGGCAACATCCTGATAAATCTCTTCTGAATCCTCTCCAGCTTAATAATATCCTCCCTAGAACAGGGTGACCAGTACTGGACATGGTACTCCAGAAGAGACCTCACTAACGTCTTGTACAACCTCAACATAACATCTCAACTCCTACACTCAAAGGTCTGAGCAATGAAGGCAATCGTTACTATTGCTGTGACAATACTGTATCATTCAAAAGGAAACTTCATACACTTGACAGGTTAAATATTTAAAGATAGGTCAGGAAAATAGCAGCGTGATGGGATTAAACTGAATTGCAGCCAGGTGGAGGGACATAAGCCGTTTAATTTTCTGCAGCAGCATTTCAACAATACTCACAGAGTGTACAATCGCAGCTAATTTTTCCACAAAAGGTGACAAGCTTTCAGCTGCCTTAAGACCATCCTGGAAAAAACTTTAAAAGAGAAAATGAAACAAAAAGGTAAATAAAGGATTTGTGTTGGCCTGAACTTGATAAGAGTAATGGACATTCAATTCACAGTGTTGGGAGCATATCCCACAATTTCAGTCCTCAAGGAACGAACGTGGAAAACAGAACAACATCTCACATTTATTTCAATAAACCATTTGAATGAAAGAGAGGCTGAAGGTTGCAAATGGATCACTGAAAAGCTTCTCATGAGCTGCTGGATGAAGCCAATAGGTACAGAATTCTTCCACACAGAAGCCCCCATTCCACTCTTTTTCAGGTCACTGTTTAATTCCCAGTCTATGGATAATAATTCCCAGCTGGATAATAAGTAGTCTCGGTCCTCAGGGGCCAGCGGGAGGTTAGAAGCCAAATCAGCGGTCACACATTTTGTTAAAATCACGAGCCAGTGACTATCTTGCAGATGACGAAAGCTGAGAATGTGCAACTGTGCTGCCCACCACAGTAGACTGGCCTGTTAAAATTCATAACCAAGAGGAACAGGAACTTAAGGGTAAAAAGAAGAATCAGCCAACAGCTTTGGCTGAGGAAAGAAGAAAAATTGAATTAGGTTTTTTTTGAAAAAATAAACTAGACTTGTTCTGTAAAATATTGCAGAGAGGCTAGATTACAATGACAACTTCTTCCCCTGCAGTAATATCATAATCAGCTACAACCAAAACCTCAATTCCCAAAGCTCACTGGAGATTTCAGCATCATTACTGAATAATTTGACACAAGCTGAAACAACAACTTTAAAACAAACATGATATACTCAGTGTTGGAAATCCAAAAGAAAAATATAAAATGCTGCAAACACTCAGGGGTTCAGGCAGCATCTGTGGGGAATAAAAGGTATGACTAAACTTTCCAATAAGAGAAAGGGGTCAGTAGTTAGAAATATTGATGATACATGTTTAAACAATCCTTATGGGGAGGCGATGGTCTAGTGGTATTATCACTGGTCTGTTAATCCAGAGACCAGACAACATTCTCAGGACCCAGGTTTGAATCCTGCCACGGCAGATGGTGGAATTTGATTTAATAAATATTTGGAATTAAGAATCTAATGATGACCATTAATTCGTTGTCAATTGTTGGAAAAACCCATCTGGTTCACTATGTCCTTTAGGGAAGGAAGCTGCCATCCTTACCTGGTCTGGCCTACATGTGACTCCAGACCCACAGCAATGTGGTTGACTCTTAAGTGCCCTCTGGGCAGTTAGGGATGGATAATAAATGCTGCCTCGCCAGTGACACCCTCATCCCGTGAATGAATAAAAGGAAAAAAAATACAAAAAAAAGCTACATTGCAAACTTCGATTCAAATGTCAATTCACAGATTAAGTTCAAAAATATCTGAGAAGAAAGGTCCTTTTAGGGATGGATTGTTGATGCCAACCTCGTACATACACAGGGATCAGCTAAAAGGTGACGTACTTTTGCTGAGCATGGAAGTACTTGATGAGGCTCTGGAGTAGGTCAGGGCCTTCTCGAATCTTTATTTCGTTCACCTTGAGAAGATACTGCAAAACAAACAAAGTGTAATCCGTTCACATTGAGAACATCACCCCACTCTCCCACCACCGGTGTACCTACTCCCCAACATTAAAAATGTATAACTGGAAGTCCTGCAGAACCTGCTGATTGATAACATGGACCTACCGCCAACAGGAATGGCGGAGAGTTACTAATGATATGCAAAAGGTAGAGGTCAAACCAGACATGGTTTGCTCTGTGCTGTTAGTAGGTAAGGAAAAAAAGTCTAATGCCTTATAAATATCTCAGAGATAAAAACATGAAAGTATTTTATAAGCATTACAATGCAGGACTTTGCCGTTTTGGAGACAAACATAGCAGCTATTGTGCGCTTAATGGTACCCGAAGAGAGAAACAAGACAGGCTTGCATTTAAATAACACCTTTCATAATCTTATAATGTCTGAAAGCACTTTACAGTCACTTTTACAGTGTCGTTTAACTGGCAGGCTTTATTGGAGATCAAAGGCTCCGGCTGCAGGTCTCACTGCCAGAGACTGGCGGCTCATCATTGCAAGGTAGTAGCTCTGCTAGTCTCACACACCCAACGTAAGCCCACAACTGCCAGTACACCCAAACCATAGGCATAGGAATGGCAGGCGGGGCTTCAGACCA
>NC_063358.1:17310745-17348547 GCF_021869965.1 Rhincodon typus | reverse complement strand
GGGGGGGTGGGGGGGGGGGGGGGGGGGGGGGGGGGGGGGGTGGGCGGTGGAGCCAGTTGTCACAGGTGGTGCTGAGGTGGGAGGGAGTGGGGATGAAAATCAGCAGCAATGGAATGGGCTGGCTCTCAGTACATCTCAACCTGCTCCCATTACCCTAAATGCTTCTCTCAAGTGGCCAGTAATTGACTCTTTTAGGGTCTCAATTGTTGATGGGAAGGGAAAAGGTATCCATATTCCTTTCCCCCTCCACCCCAGAAATAATCAGTTCAGAGGCAGGAAGGTGATGGGCCCCAAAATGTCCCTCTCCCTTGCAACTTGCCACAGGGGAGGGCAATAAATGTCACCAAGCTAGACCAGATAATTAAAAAAAATCTGTGTTCTAACTTAAAGAGATTTGCTGACATTTAATCGATGCTGCTTGAACTACATCAGGTACAAATGCAACACAGACTTTGCAAATGTAACATTTCCAGGTAGGTGCATGTTAACACACAACTATTCATAAAGCCAAGAATTTGCGAATTAGGCCAACACAATAAAGAGGAGCTGCAGGGTTCGAAGGAGAAGATGGGAGACTGGCAATGTGTGAATTGCTCACTCCAACTGCTGCTGCTGACACAACAGGCTGCAAGACCTCCTCATACATCATTAGAATCATAGATTAGACTGGTGTCAGCCATGGCTTGGCAGTAATGTACTCTCAAGGCAGAAGGCTAAGGATTCATGTCCAAAGACTTGAGCCCATAATAAAGGCCAACTCCAAGGGAGTGCTGCACTATCAGAGATACCAATTTTCAACTGAGGTATTAAATTGAGGCTCCATCTGTCCTCATAGACGGATGTAAAGTGGGTATTTATTTTAGGTGTATTTTGGGATACCTGGAGGTCACAATACAAATTGGACGATTTCCTTTCTAACATCACAGATAGAAATAAGTCTCGAATATTAAAAAAATGTCAATTCACCTCACACATTTGGAGTTGGAACATCTTTCGCTCTTTGTCCAGATCATCCGCGAGTTCAGCTGCATTGATTTCTGAACGACTCAATCCAAATTGCTTGGCACGGTCTTTCTTTTCCTTTTCAATTTTATTACTGAAAAGTAAATGGAGATACAAAGCAAAACAACAACCTCAGCCAAAATTGGTCAGATGCACGCTGCCTTGCATTGCCTGTTCCACGTGGCTCCAAACATTGTGACACAAGTAGGGTTTTCCCCAACGATTTCAAGGTGCTTTTCCTTTGTGTGATAACCCTCAACATCTGATACAAACTGTAATGTGAGCATGAAATGGGATTTCCAGATTGCTGTGGATACAATCACAGAACACATTACAATTCATGATTTGAGAGGTTATAATTATCCAGGAAGATTGAACAGATTTCGGCTCTTTTTTCCCCTAAAAGAAGATTGAAGGATGACCTGATAAAGGTTTGAAAGAGTAGCGCAAGGGAAATGTTTTCCCTTGAAAGGGGATCCAAACGAGTAGATGTAAGGAAGTTAGCTACTAATAAATCAAAAAAGCAATTTAGGAGAAGCTTCTTTAGTTTTAGAGTGGTTAGAATGTGGAACTCGCCATCACAAAGCACAATCGAGACTGATCTAATCTTCAGCACATAAGCGGAGACCAAAAACAGTATGAACAAAGTTGGCACGTCTGATGTTAAGACCTCACAACCTGGTTTAAAACTCCTTTACCAGTATCAGAATGAACAGACAATTGCTTTCTTTGAACTTAAACTGCAATCAAAGACTCACATCTCACTTAAGTTTATAAAATCCTCCCATTTGGTACTTGGAAGTAGAAACCAGGCTTCCCCCACTTCCCCCTCACCTGTAGACAGCTCACCTTCCCATTGAGCAGTTTTAAACCCGTTTACATAAATAGTTCTCTAATGGACCAGATTCAAAGATCTTTATAGTACCCTTCAACATAGTAAAAGACTGCAAGCGACTTCAGAGGACAATTTTACATAGTACGATACAAGAAGATGTAAAAACAGATTTAAAATCATGGGCAAATCGGCCAGGTGTTAAAAGGAGTGTCTTAAAATGGGTGAAGGGAAAGTTTCAGGAGGGAATTCCAAAGCCTAGGGCCTAAGTGGACGAAGGCATAGCTACTAATGGTGCAGCAAAGGAAGGAGCGAATGCACAAGAGGCTCAAGTTAGAGCAAAGTAATGCAGATACTTTGGAATGAAAATAATGCCGGAGAAACTCTAAGTCTGGTAGCATTTTGTGGAGAGAGAAACAGTGGATTGTTTCTACTCCAATATGATCTTTCTTCATAACTGCATTTGGAAGATTGTGAAGTTGAGGGGCCAAATGGCTTCCTTCTGTATTGTAACAATTGCGGTAATTCTATAAAGGAGGTTATTGACAAGGCAACGGTGGTATTTGAACACAGAATTTAATAAATAAATAAAATTAAAAGGCATTATTAATTGGCAGCTAATGTACTGGGGGTAAGCACATAGATGGGTGAATGACAGCAGAGACTTGAATATGATCAATTGAAAATAGGTGCCTTTCAATTTGCTTTTCACTCAAACTGATAGAGGTGCAGTGTCAGGGCAAGTTCAGTTAAAAAATATAGTGCATGATAGGGTGAGCTAACTGGATCATACTGATGAGAACATGTGCTCAATATAGTCCGACATAGTCCAAACACATTCAAAAAGATCTTTCCAGTGTGGAGTAATCTGCAACTCAAAAGACAAGATAGGATTACCAGAAGATGGAAAGAGTGTGAAAGGTCAGCATTACAAATACAAATGTAGCATGGAGTTTAAAATGTGTCAAAGATAGAGCACACAGACACAGGCAGAGTCTATATGTAAAATCTTTCAATTTTCACTGTGTTTGCCTGTATGGTACTATTGTCCGCGTGGTTTGAGGCGATAGAAGATAGTTAGCATTAATGTAACTGCACCTCAGAAAACAGAAGTGAAACAAACAATATGTATTTTTTAAAACTACACATTCTATCATCCTGGACTTGAACACATGACCCAAGATCACACGCCACATGCAGTACCAGGGAGCACTGCACTGTCGGGGATGTAGTCATTTGGGTGAGACATTAAACTGAGACCCTGCCTGATCTCAAGGGAACATGAAATATTCCATAGCACAATTCAAAAGAGCAGGGGTTTACACATCAGTGTTCTGGCTAATCCCAACCAACATCACAAAAATAAAACAGACTAGCTGGTCCTCATCACATTATTGCCTGTGGGACCCTGCTGTGCACAAATTGTCAGCTCTGTTCTTCTATTTCAACAGCGTTTATAACTTTTTAAACAAAAGACTGTAAAATGCTTTGTGGCTTCCAAAGAAGGTGAATGGTGCTAAATTAATCCAATTTGATTGTCTTTTTGCCCTACTTCCTCTCTTTCTCTCTGTCATTTACTCTATCCATTATCATTGACTTCATATCCTATATAAGTAACTAGCTATGTCATACTGTATAACATCACACAAACAATAACCATAAAACGCTATCAGTACTGAAAAGAAATTTAAAAAAGAATTTGTTTTCATTTTGTGTTCCCTAGAACTATTTAAGACTCAGTCCTCGATTGAAGTCTAAATTTCAAAACAGCTTCCCTTTTCTCGGTTCACCAAACGTTTCCTAAGCAGTAGATGAAAGACGGGAAGTTAAAAGCAGAAAAACAAACCTCTAACCATTTTAAACCTTTTGCCTCCTCCGTCAAAAAAATGCTATGCTTCACCTAACAACTGTTATCATGAATAAAATTTAACATGGGAAAGACACAGAAGTCTGTCACCCTCTGAACAGAAGCTCAGCCCAGAAGCCAGTTAACAATGGAAAGTAAAATTCAGTGTCGGGAACCAACAACACAACAATTATTTCCAATGAAAAACCCCTAGAAGAGAGGGAAAGTTTCATACCAGAGCAAATGGAAGATAGGCTTCATCAACAGGAAGAAAATTCATTGTAATCCAAAATTGACATCAAAGGACACAATAGAATCCTACTTTAAAAAGTTCAAGGGATTTGGCGATAGGGTTGCTGGTTATTTGGTTTTGAGCCCAAACTTTCATAAAATTTCTAAAACTGTTCGTACAAAGATTCAGAAAATTTCTTCTTCCACCCACTGAAGGCAAATGCAGAAGACTTCAATCAAATTTCTCATTGTTGGGGAGATGGTGATGTAGGGGTAAATGTCACTAGACTAAGGAATCCAAGGGCTCAAGCCAGGGCTCCGTGCACAGAAGTTCAACTCCCATGACAGCAGCTGCTGAAATATAAATCCAATGAATAAATCTGAAATCAAAGCTAATGGTAACCATGACAATCATCACTGATTGCCATCTTGAAAATACATGATAACAATCTGTTGCCTTTACCTGGCCTGGCTATATGTGACTCCAGACCCACAGAGAGGTGGCTGATTCTCAACTGTCCTCTGAAATGGGCTAACAAATCACAAAGTTCAAGGGCAACTAGGGATGGTCAATAAATGCTGGTCCTGCCAGCAATGTCAATGTCCAATATAGGAAAAAAAAGGAAAACAAGCAAATATTAGAACACAAGACAATAAGTCCAGACCTTACTTACAGCCAGGCCTTGATTGACACATGCAACAAATGAGAATACCATTTCTTCAGCACCTTATCACATCTCTCAAAAGTCTCAAGGCAGTTCACACAAGTTACTTTAAAATAAGTAAAGGCCTTTGAAAAAGATGCAGAGAACATTTACTAGAGCAGAACTAGGAGTGAAAAATGTCAGGACGGTGAAGAAACTAATGACATTGGAATGATTCTCCTCACAGTACGAACAGCATTAAAGTAAAATATAATAGAGGTGTTCAAAATCATAAAAAGAGTTTTGATAGACTAGAGACGGGACAAAATGTTTCCACGGATTGAGAAGTCAATAATCAGTGAATGCAGACACAATGCATTTAATAAAAGAAACAAATAGAAGATAAAAGGATTTTTAAAATTTAAAAGCAATGAGTTATGATAATCTGGAATGCAGAGACTAGAAGTATTGTGGAAGCAGATTCAAGAACAAATTATGTGGAAAGAGTAGGGGAGTGGGACTGAATGGGTCTTCCAAAAAGCTGGCACAAATCTAAAGGGCAGAATGGTATCTGTGCTTTAAGATTCAATGACTCCAAGAACAAATTTCTTAATGCATGGTAATGAGGTGAATGTTCAATAAAACTTGCATTTTTCTTAAATAAACAGAATTATTTAGAGAACATGAGATGTAGAAAACTCCCAATACTTCAAATAGCAACATGAAATGTTCAATCACTTGTTTTAGTCTCAATATTGTCCCAGCTATGACCTACTAACTCTGAATTATAGGGTTATGTTCAACCCCTGCTCTATGGCATTGATCACAAAAAAAATGTGATCCAGTGCAATGTTGAGAAGCAATGCACTCTTTTGCATAATATGTTAAGCTAAATTACCATTTGCCTAATCAGGTCGACAAAAACAAAAATGAATAATGCCATCTGAAGAAGGAATGGATGATGGTTCTTTCGATCACAGAGTACTTACACTTTGGTTTCATAGTCTTTCCAAGCTTTTTCAATGAGTTTCTTTGGGTCCTGCGGGCAGAAATTAAAGACCAATTTAATTGACCTCAATTCTTAAATGGATGGCAAAGTCAACATCTATCTGCCACACTAGAAATTGTTGCCAAGAATCAATGACTGTTAGACTGGGAGCTTCACAGTCCACTCACTCTCACAGCCACAAAGTACATAGGTCAGGACTGAATAATATTAGGCAATAATTGAACCAGCGGTGAGTGGGTGCTCAAACACAGTTCCCAAAAGCACTACAGTTAAACCGTGTAACTGCAATAAAATTTAAAATTCTGAATAAACGCATTCATAGCAGCAGTCTCCCTACCACCTGCATCGCTAACTACATCTCTTAATCTTCTTTCTTTCAAAAGGCACAATCTACTCTGTCAACTTATTTTAACCAGCCCTTTTCAGTAGCATCCTGCTTTCTAGTGATTATAACTTAAAGTGAGGCAGAGATCAGAGAAACAATGGTCGAAACAGAATCCTTATGATTTTATTTTACAAATTTCATGACCAGTCAATGTGTTGTTCCTTGGATTTCAATTCAGCTCAAGCCAACCAGAAATGGTTTAAATCAAATAGGAAAATAAATGGCTCCCCTCATCAGCTGGTCCAAAGCAGGTCTGACATTAAAAGGAGCTGCTCTTAATGGCTACAAATTCATAGCATGGATTGGCCTACATCTAACACCAAGTTGCCAACCATACACACGAGACAGGAGGTTGCTTGTGGCATAGTGGTAATGTCCCTACCCCTGGGCCAAGAGACCCAGGAGACCCAGGTTCCAGAATCACCTACCCCGGAGGTGTGTCATAACATATCTGAACAGGTTAATGACAGACATCTACACAGGATATGGCATCAGGACTGCAATGTACAAATGCAAGTGGCGCATGCATATTGTCACGAGATGCTCATAGCGGGCTGCAGGGGCTTCAGAGTAAAATAAGCATTTGACGTAGAATGCATCAATTTGACATTAAAAGGAGTCGAAAGTGTGAGGAAATTAATGTTCCAGGTCTCAGTGGTGACTTCTACTGAAACATTAAAACAAATAGAATTTCCACATGTGGCCAGTTTCCAAAGATTTCACAGCTCACACACATGCACAGCTGTCAGCTCAGTCAAGAATGGATGTTAAAACCTTCCAGCGAGCTGCGGGTACGCTGTTCAGTCTCAGACAGTGACTCAAATCAAAAGGCAGCAACCTCATTTCAGAATTCGGCTCAAGTACAAAGCCTTATTCATGTCATTTGATTTTAAAGGGGTGCCATGTTTCAAGGAAAACCAGAATATGAAAAACTTTCACATCAGTATTTGGAGTGACTCCAGAAGACAAAGTCCAGGTACCACCCAAAGGCTGGCAACACTCCGTCCTGCGCCCTCCCCCACCATGTCCTTGCCAATTCCAGTGCAAATTCACCGCCAGAGTAAACACAAAAAAGGGTCAGTCAATGGTGCAACAAACTGATACACGCATATTGGCTGCATCAAGTCATCTGAGCAGAGACAATGCGTAGGTTGCAATATAATTTGGCCCCACCTCCAAGATCAAGAACTGAGCAGAAACAATGCAGTCGCAGAATCTGAAGAGTAGTCTCAGTGCCATTCAATAAAGACAGCTCAAAACATTAACCAGTCTAGCCACCACTCCATCTGAATCACACGTAGCACACTGCACACAAACCTTTTTGATTTTGTTGTGAATCATTTAGTTACAACCAGCAAACCTCTCAAGAGGCCTCATACAGACTCTCAAATTCCAAGGCAACAGAGCGCAAATGACTGGAATGCAAAGCAAATTAAATGAGTTGTGACTTACCTACCAACAAGACAAGAATGCCAAAGAAAAAACTCATGCTAAGCCTGCAGGCTCAAATAGTTTAAATCAGAACAAAACATAGCCGGTGTATATAATGGGGGTACCAACTAAGGTTGGACATATTCCAGGAGTGTCACATGACCTCCAGCAGCTCCGACCCCAGCCACTCCCAATCCCTTGTTGAACATCATGTCTTAACATAATTTGAACATAATAACATGAATAACATAACTTCACAGTGCTTCAGGTTCCCAAAGCCAATGGGAAAACTCAACTGGGTCATTCTTGACCATCAGCCAAACAGCCTTTTCCTCTCCCTTACACATTTACAGATTTTTAAAACTAATTAACAAAAGCATTCAGACAAAATTAGGGAAAGAATTTAATGCACCCATAACTTTGCTGATTATTTCACATGCAGAAATGACCTAGAGATTAACTTTCAACTACTGGAGACTCCAGGTCAATTCTGGAGTGTTGGCCACTCTAGCTTAGTTGCTTTGGCTTCAAGGTTTAGGTGGCCAGGGGTTATGTTCTGGACATTGTCGGTGGTACACAAACTTTGCTCCATATGGCAGGTGACCAATTTATGGATAATTTACTCCATATTCAATCAGAAAATGCAAATTTTTAACTTGTTATTCAATTTCCTTAGAAACCTTGACCCTTTTTAGTCCCTTGTCTTTATTTTACAGAACCTCCCCTATAAGGAGGAGGGGAAAGGAAATTGAATAGTGTGGATATCCTATAAAAGGTACACACAGCCCTAGCATAAAAATTGTCAGACGTCATCCAGGAAGCAGAAATCCAAAATCATGTCTTCCAAAAGAGACAGTTGATGTTCTCCTACACCATAGCCATAGCCAGTTACATATCCAGGCTAAACATGGGTGTTAAGGTTACAATTCTGCAAAGACAGATAAAAAGAGAAGCAACTTCACCCCTTTTCCTTCCTTCAAATCGCCTTTTAGCAGACTGTCCAATGGAAAAGAAAGGATGTTGTTCATGTTTTGAGTCTGTAAAAGAAATTTTTTAAAAGGTCACCATTAAAATCCAACATGGAAATAGATAATTGCTTCCAAGCAAGGTTAGATATCACAACTTCATCACCATTCCATTCATAATATGGAAATATCACTAGAAAAGTGCACATAAATCAAACACAAATAAAATACATGGCTTCAATGTACTGAAGGCCCATAATGTTGTTCACCGTATGAATATTTACACTTCATACAAGCAGGATCATGGAAACACCAGTGACAAACTTGCCATTACAGCATATTTATAAAGCACCTTTAAAACCATATAAACTTTCCAAGGCACTTCACAGGAATGTTAACAAACTTTACCCAGCACCTCAAAAAGAAGGGAGGATGGTGAGGCAAAAAGATCTAAGGAAGGGGAAATTCCATAATTCAGGACATTGATGGCAATAAAAGCATGGCCAATAATGGGGCAACGAAAACCTGGGATATGCAAAAGTCCAGAATTGGAGGTGTGGAGAGATTCTGGTACTCCTGCATGTACAACAAAGATTGGCAGAAGGTTCCAGAGAGGCCATGGAAGGGGTGACGGAGGGGGGGAGCGAAAAAAATAAATCATTGTTAGCCTACAAGTACAGAGTGGTGGGTGAAGTGGACTTGGTGCCAGCTTGGAGACAGGTAGGATTTTGGGTGGGCTTTAGTTTACACAGGATGCAAGGTGAGAGGCTGGCCAGGAGAGCAGCAGTTATTGATTCTGTGGGTAACTGGAGGTTGAGTGAGTGTTTCAGCAGTAGGTAGGTCAAGAAAAGCATGGAGACGAGCGATGTTACAAAATTAGAAATGAGGCAGTCTTGGTGGCAGAAAAGATGAACATCAGCTCAAGGTCAAATAAAGTGAACCTGTTCTCATTAGAGACAGTCTGGCGTTGCTGCAAGATTTCAACTGAATATTTTTCCTTTTGTCTACCAAATATGGCCAACTTTCCAAAATGGGAAAGATGAATAAAGCGTTACGAAATAGCTTTGATTGTGGTTCTCTTTTCATCCCGTTTTCTATTTACAATTATAACAATGTATCATCTTAAGAACAATACTGTAAGTTACAGAACATCCCATAACCACAATAAGCAAGGTATCCAACACTGCAATTAAGCAACTAGTTTGAGAGAGAATCTAAAGGTGCAGGCTTGCCAGATGGAGTTTGTCAGCTAACAATAGAAGAATTGATTCGTAAGCCTGTTTTCAACTATTAAAAAAATGTTTGCTGTTTTATAAACCTTCATCCCTCAAATCACCATCATAAGAAAAAAATAATCTGCTCATATTGACATTCTGCTTATAGATCTAACTCTGCAGTGACAGTTATTGGTTTCCTACATTACAACAGAGACCACACTTCAAAAGTATTTCATTGGTGCTTTGTCACTTGCCAAGGTGTTGCAAGATGCTTTACAAATACAAGTTCTTTCTTTACTGGATCACTAAAAGACCCAATAACAGGAACAATATGGGTTTTAAAAACATGTTGCAAGGAAGCTGCCCTCTGACATTTCCAGGACACCATAGTCTGGCCATTCCCATGGAAAGGAAATATAAGCTACTGCTTTATCAACTGTGACCCATGTTTTATACAGCGGTGTAAAAACATTTTGTTGCAAACAACACTTATTTTCTTTCTCCTAACTTGAAGGTTGGTATTATACTTTAAGAATATATATCTTTGACATTGCTGACCATGTGGATTGTGATGCTGAAACAGTATCCTAGTTGGATGCATTACCAATTAAATGATAGCCTACAAACTTTGCAAAGTGATAGTTGAACTAATGGTAGCTTTTGAACTGTTCATGTCTGAACAGGGCTTTAAAACATAATGGAGAGACTATTCATGGACAGGAAATGCCAAGAGTGATTCAGCTACACAAGATAATGAAGGTTTTAATAAAAGAAAGTCTATTTCCACTTCGTTATCAAGAAGACAAATATCTAGAAGTGAAAGTAAGTGCAATTTGGTACAACGAATAAAGGAGTTCACTGTACTGACAAATGCTCAATGGTTTAATTGACCGATGTTTCACTTATATTTGTCTGCTTCCGGTTCTATGGTCACTGTGCTTAATTGACTAAGGCTTGGTGTAGCCCCCAAGAGCTAATGTAAACACAAGCTTCCAAAAGCACCAGAAGAGCCAGAGCTTTGGACATGTTTGTACCATTTCCAAAGGCGTAGCCTTTGAAGAGATATTTTAAAATCAGTATAAATTTTCTGCTCTGCAAAATAGACTGCTAACTGGCAAATGCACAACAGTCACCTATTCCTTGGAAACGGGACAGAGGTGTAAAGGGATCATGTGGTTGGGGTGGAGATACAGGCAGTAACATTTTGGCTGACCAAGTTCACTGAGAATGCAAAACAGGAAGCTAGCTAGTAGAATACTGGAATTGTCAAATCTAGACATACTAAAGACATAGGTGAGGATTTCAGCAGCAGATGGGGTGAGGCAACCATGGATAAAAGCTGTAATACATAGATGGAAATGAGTAATGCTGGTAATGGAAGATAACTGTCTATTTGGATTCAGAAAGACACACTATACTGAGCTAAGAACTGTAACATGTCTGGAATTCACATTAGGTCTGGCTGTGAGCATGACCTTGTTAAATAAACACTACAGTAATATATTGTTGTAATACTATATACTTAAATCTGCAATTTCAGTGTTCCAGGGACCTACATAAATGTAAGAAACAGGAACACTATGGCCATGTGGCTCAGCTATTCTTTCCCACAGTAAGATCATGGTTGCACTTCTAAAATCAGCCTTGTAGCCATACTCCCCAGTTTCTTTAGTGTCAAAAATATCCAGAGATCTTAGTATTGAATATATCCTTTATATTGAAACTATGACCCCTAGTTTTAGACTGGGCAACAGCCTCTCAATATCTATGCTGCCAATGAAGCAGAGGCAAGAGAGTTAAAATTAAAGTGCATGATAGCCTGGTCTAGTTATGCTCTATTTCTTCCTAGCATGATGGGATACTTGACCAAGAATGGCTTTGGAAGTGTTAGTTCAGCAGTAACAATAACAACCCTGGTTATTCATCGTTATACAGTGTGAGGAGATAAGGGAAACAGAAGGCCAAACAAGACAGTTGAGTCATAATGGAAACTAGTAGACCCAGGGCTGAAGGTTGAGATAACTGTGCAGCTTTGTCCTCCTCATCTCAGGAAGGATTGTACTCCCTCTATGGGCAGTAATAAGGTTCATCAGTCTTGTTCCCAGGTCGGCAGGACTTTCCTATAAAGAGAGACTGGGAAAATTGGGCCTGTATTCTCTAGAATTTCAAAAAAGTGAGAAGTGTCTCATTGAAACCTACAGCCAGGGTAGGTGCAGGTAAAATGATCCACCTGGCTGGAGAGTCTAGACCCAGGAGGCACAATTTAAAAATAAAGTTGGTTGTCATTTAGGATTGAGAAGAGGAGTTGTTTTTTAAACTCAGAGTGATAAATCTTTGGAATTCTCTATCCTAAAAGGCTATTGGAACTCTATTTTTGAGCATATTTATAATAGAGAGGAGTGTAAACTTTGATTATCAATAGCTTCAAAGGATCATGTGCATAAAAGACATAGGAAGGGTTGATCAACCAGGATCATGTTAATTGGTGTTGCAAACCCAGTAGGCTGAATAGCCTTCTCCTCTTCCTATGAGAACAGGGGCGTGCATAAAGTTGAGAACAATAAACATATGCTTTAAACTCTATTATTGAGAAGTTTTTTGGTTAACCAAGATGTTTTCCTTCTCATTTTCCCCACACTTCCACAAGACAGCTCTCAGCCCAAGAATCAATTTAGTAAATCTCACTGCATCCCCTAATCCTAAAGATAACATATCCTTCCTTACATAATGAGAGAAAACCTGGACACAGTATGACAGCTGTCGCCCACCAGAGCCCAAATATAATTGCAGCAAGTCATTGTACTCTTGTAAACCAACACACTTGCAATAAAACGTTAATCTATCAATTGCCTTTCCAATTGCTGGCTGTACTTTCATATTACACTTCAGTGATTTACACACACACACCCTCAACATTTACAAATCTCTCACCATTTAAACATTATTCGGTTCTTCTCATTCTTCCTAACAAACAGAAAAATCAAGTGCATTATATTCTATCTGCCGCCTTTTTGTCCAGTCACTGAACCCTCTCTATCCCTTTGAAACCTTTAAGTCCACCTCAGAGCTTATTTTCCTATCACCTATTGAGAACCAGATGCTTATAATGGCATACAGTGAATTGGTGAGCTAAACAGACTTACCAGGTTTTTAAAGAGTGCTGTAACTTCACGTGTGAAAACACCAAGGTTCAGGAAACCCATGGACAACTCATTCTTATTTTGAGACAGGTGGTGGTTCCCGAAGCTCTCCAGAACTTCAAAGTACTGCTCCTTATTCTCCACATGTGCTGAACACCAACACCAAGTGAAAAAAAAATAGAGGCTTCTCATTAGATATAGGTTCACAGGATAGGCAGCAACGCCCATACTAATTCCCACATCAACACACCAGAAGTACGTTCTCTGTACCAGCTTCAGTGGAGACGGAGAATCCAAACAAATAAATCATTCATTCTCCCTAAAATCAGGAGTGCACAGGCTAAAGGTGGTATCAGTACAACAAACCTAATCAGCATTAGTTACCTTCGCGCAAATCAGAGATGAAATTCTCAGGCTGGGAAGAGAAAGGGGAATGAGCAAGACAGAAAATATGGTGCATTTACAAATGAGCATCAAGAAAAATTTCACTGGAATCAAACATCTTAATACATAAATAAACTCGCAAAAACCTGAAATCAAGCTAAGTTTTATGGGGGATTCCACTGAAATTGCTCAACACTTTAATGCCATTGTCTGACAGAAATCTACCAATTGCACAGACTCATAAGATCATAGAATGGTGACAGCACAGAAGGATGCTATTCAGCTATTGGGTCCATGCTCGCACTGTGGAACATCAAGTCTGCTGGCTCCACCTCCTGTGCCTTTCCCTGTAGCCCTGATTGGCTTACCCCTCTTAATTTGGTGCTCATCTAATTCCTTTTTGTTTAGAAGCCACAATTGAACCTGCCTCCAGCACACTCCTGGGAAAGAACATTCCAGATGCTAATCATTTGCCACTGAAGGGGTTTTTTCTTGTCCTGCTGCCACTTTTGCCAATCACCTTAATTGGTGTCCTTTGGTTCCTGATCCTTCTGTCAATGGGAATGGGGTTTCTCTCCATCTAATCGCACCATCATAACACCACAAGATATAGGAGCAGCATTAGGCCATGGAGCCCATCCTGTCTGCTCCAACATTCGATCTTGGCAGATACGTTTCTCAATGCCACTCTCCTGCCTCCTCCCCATAACCCATGTTCCTCTTACCAAAGAAGAACATCTCTGTCTTAAATACAATCAACGACCTGTCCTCCAGGGCTTTCAATGGCAATGAGTTCCACAGAGTCATCATACTCTGGGTGAACAACCTCCTCCTAATCTCAGTTCTAAAGGGTTGTCCCTTCACTCTAAGACTATGTCCCCGGTCCTAGTCTCTCCTACTAGTGGAAACATCTCTCCATGTCCACTCTATTCAGGTCTCTCAATATCCTGCCAGCTTCAAATCAGATCTTCCCTCATCCTTCTAAACTCCAATGAGGATAGACCCAGAATTCTCAAACACACTTCAAAAGACAAGCCCTCATCCTCAGGATTATTCTTGTAAACCTCCTCCAGACCCTGTCCAATGCCAGCACATCTTTCCTTAGATACGGGGGCCAAAGCTACTCACAATAGTCCAAATGCAGTCTGACCAGCCTCAGCAGAACATCTCTGCTCTTGTATTCTAGCCCTCTTGAAATGAAAGCCAACATTACATTTGGCTTCCTAACCACCAACTGAACCTGCATGTTAACCTTAAGAGAATACTGAATTACAACTCTAAAGTTGGTCTGCAATTGGTTTTAGCCACAGTCACTGCACACCTTTCAGAGAATGGAGCAGCCACGTCTCCTACAGTCCAGACTGCCACATAATGGAAATGAGACATCAGGAAGCTCACAACATTTAAGATTCTAGTCTCCTTACCTCTAGGCCAGGAGGCCTGGCTTTAAGTCACATCTGTCCCAGAGATGTGTCGTAACATGTCTGACCAAGTCGACTTTAGGGAGAGCTAGAAATCTATTTGTTCCCTTTCCTTCACTCACTCTTCATTTGTAATGAATGTGCAGTTTGGAAAAGATTCATAGGGTATTCTAGCAATCAGGCAGACCTTGACATGAACCTTCTTCAAATGCCCAAAACTGATCTTAATATGTACCAGTCTATGGCCACATTAATTGGCACATATCCAAATAATGTCAACATTATACAAATTGGTAAATAATCCAGGTGTCAATCTGCCTTCCGCCACCATCCTGCCCATAAAATGATGTGATGGTATACAGTTTAGCCGCTTCCACACAGCTTCATATTGCTCCTTTTTTTAGAAAATGAAATGAAATTGTTGCTGGCTGGGGCGGGGGTTTGGACGGGGGACATCAATCCCAGGGAAATATAATCTTTCTATCCCTTCAGGTGCCCATGAGACACATAGCCAGTAAGAAATATGACTAGTCTCTTACAGTAGCTGATTCTGAACACTGAGATGCCAATCATCCAATAATCGTTTCATTATTAGCTGAAATGATCAGCAGGTAATCATTTCTGTTGAAAGTAAACATTTGGAGAACTCTCACCTTTGCCTCAGACTCAAATGTTACCTCCTAAAGCTTTAGACTCAATGACACAGGGTCAGTTTAAGCCAAAACCAAAATGTGGAGTAGAGTTGGGGACAATTCTTTGATGCAGATTCGTTAGATCCTGGGCTGCTCCAATACAGTGAGGAGCTGAGGAAGAGGAAATTGTATTTATTATGTGGATACATATTGATATAGCTCAAGAATCAGAGTTTGAAGCAAAATGATGGAATAGGTCGAGCCAACATAGACATGACGGGCCAAATGGCATCCTTTAATGCTTATGGCTCTATGACTTCCACTGACATTCACGTTTCTGAGTTTATAGTCCATCTTTCAGGACCTCAGTATGTCCCATTTTGTTTTATAGCCTACAATACTTTTAAAGTACGGTTACTATCATAATGTAGAAAACACAGATCATTTGTGAACAAAGGTTCTACAAACAGCAGTGAGATAATAATCTGATCATCTGATCTTTTTAAAATAAAGCGTTGTTGGTTTAGGAACAAATGTTGGCAGGCCACCAGGGAGATCTCTGTTCTTTTTCAACTAGTGTCACAGGACCACTTACATCCACTGGACAGGGCTTTGATTTAATTCTTGTCTGAAATAAGACACCAACAGTGCAGAACTCCCTTCATCACCAAGAATGTCACAGCCATATTAGGTGCTCATACCTCTGGAGTGGGTACTATTCTGACTCAGAAGTGAGAGTTCTACGCCACAGCCAT
Source organism: Rhincodon typus (assembly GCF_021869965.1). NCBI lineage: Eukaryota > Metazoa > Chordata > Chondrichthyes > Orectolobiformes > Rhincodontidae > Rhincodon > Rhincodon typus. Next base: position 17,332,653 of record NC_063358.1, on the reverse strand, counting down.
CAGCCATATGCAGAGAGATGGGGGGGGGCAGTGTCGCAGGGCTAAAAGATAAAGCAAATTTAACTAGTGCTCTGCTGAGGCCTGTAGATAATGTTAGAAATTGCATATATACACACACAAACGGAGTGGAAAAGTAACGTCTATCTGGGTTGATAGTCACCTCAAGATTATCCATCAAGCGCATTTGTAAATTAGAACAACTCACTGCTCGCCTTGCTTAATAAAATGGCAAATTAGTGAAGCAGGAGGAATGCAAAAGCCTTAGTAACTCTCCCATCTTTGGAAATGTACTCACACAAGCAGCTCTTTAAAAGGCTACTTTCCACCACACAAAATTCTCCATTCATCTCTTTCCATTTCACATTTGTCAGAGGGAAATATTTCCCCTTGCACAGTACACTTTCAGTCAATCATATGGTTTCAAGAATTTACACATTTTGGATTGTGACTCCAACACCCAAGTTCGAGTGTGTGACTTACAGAGTCCAGAGGAGTGAATAGCTTTAATCAACTTCTTCATCTTCAGTAGGATAGCCTGATCTGCTTCCAGTGACTAAAAGACAAAAAGAAAAGAGCACCATTAAGGTACAACTTCCCAAGAGATTTCCAACAGAGGCAGCAACACACGGAGAGATACGCAGTTCAAACAGGTTGCACTGACAGCATACATACAACAGAACTGACTGAATTTAACCCATGCACAACTTCTCAAAAAATGTCAGGAAACTCAATTGCAGCATCGCCTTCCCCCACCTCTCCAAAAAAAAAAATACACACACACACACCCATCCCTCAGACTAAATGATCTTGTGGCTTTTATTAGCACCATTAGTAACAACAAAATGTGAACCTTGTACTTGAGCAACAAGATCTGGACACAGGGCGCAAGGTACAGTCTAATCAGAGCTCTTTGCATTTTGAACAGTAGTTCTTGCGACAACGATAACTTGGAAAAAAAATCTCAAAACACGACTGCTGAGCTTAACTCATCCAAAGCCCCCAGATTTGAAAAGGCAGATAAATAATGTTGCTCCATGTAACATGCAAATATGATGAGAATCACACTGCCACATTGTTATACCAATATTACATGGGATTTACAACAAAGAAATAAGGCACTCATTGTAACCACGCTCGTATCTGAACTTAGCCTAAGTGTAGCTGATAGTCAATCACCTGCTCAGATTTAGCATATAATATACATTTATTGCACCTTTCATGATCGCAGAACATCCTAATTTTCTGAAACTCTGATATGTATCCTGTGTTAAGACATAGGAAATGTGGCAAATAATTTGCCTACAGTAAGGTCCAACAAACAGCAACGACCACAACTGATCACACAATCTGTTCCGGTGATGCCTTTTGCGGGATAAATGAATGCCAGGACACGGACAGAACTCCCCTGGCTCTTCTTCTAAATAGTTTCATGGAACATTTATGTCCATTTAAGAGAGCTCGATGGAACCTTGATGTACAATCTCACCCAAAAACTGCCTGGGCGCATCAGCCTGCATTTTGTGCCCACGTTTCTGAAGGAGGGCTTGAACCTGATCCAGGGGCAAGAGTACTACCAACCAAACCATTGAGGAGGTTGTTAATAAAATCTACATGTTGATATGCCACTAACAGGATATTGCTGTCAAGCCAAAAAGATGTATATCTATCACTCAAGTGAGTAATATGGTAAATGAATTTCAGTGCTGCTATAATGATAGCTTCATCCACAGGCTGTACATGCCAAAGACTGTCAGGTCGTGCAAAATAGTGTATCCCTTCTGCTGTTCGTAACAAGATCTTATCAGCCTGCACTTGTAAAACTCTCAACATCCCATGTCATGTCCTTAATGTCACACATTAGATGTGATTCTGCAAGTGGACAGCATTGGTTAAATAACCTGGTATGTGAGAAGAATCACGCTGACAATCGACTCAAGATCACCAGTTGGTCCCATTGTGTGGCACACTTGCACACTCTAGAAACTACATGTATTAATGCACAAAGGTCTTGTTATTTACCACAGTAAAGAATATGTACATATGCACTGCACCTCTTTCAACTCAACAAAATAGGTGAAAGACATCCTCTGAGATAACAAGGTGTAGAGCTGGATGAACACAGCAGGCCAAGCAGCATCGGAGGAGCAGGAAAGCTGATGTTTCGGGCCTAGACCCTTCTCTGGTTCATTTTGCAGGGCAATGCCTTGACTAATCAGAGTTAAACTGCCTGGTTTAAAATTTAAACAAAGCTTGACAGTCAACTATCAGTCATCACTGACTAGGGCAATGTCTCTACCAATCAGCACTTTCCTTCCATAATGTACAAGTATTGTTTTCCCTTTAACTGGTAATCCTGGCAAATTGAGTCCAGGATTAACAGCTTCCTTGTCCCAAACCAGCTCCTTTTCACCATAATAATTTCAATCTCCACCTCCAACTTGATGGCCTGAAGGTAACCATCCCCAGATTCAACTCACCAGTTTTCCAATGCCTGTAAGCCAATTATCCCATAATAATATAGAGCTCTGTAAAAATATTTTAATTTTAGTTCTGACAGTGTGCCCTTTGCACGCAACCAATCACAGATTTATGCATTAAGTACATATATACATGGAGGATATTCCCATGCTCATCACCAGAGACCAAACTATGTTCAAAGTTGCCACCTTCACCTCTTTGCATTGACTACACATCTCCCAGAGTTCTCAAGAATTGAAAGTTAAATAAACAAGAAACTAATGTCGCAAAACAATGGGATAGAATAGGCCCTGACTGAATTTGCACCACTCACTCAGGACTGGCCAACCTCTCTCCTTCTCCCAGATTGGCCCACTTCAGCCTCATCTCTCTAATTCCACCCCATTTCTGACACTACCTATTGGCCCTGCAGCCAAAACCATCTCTTATCAAAGAACAAAGAACAAAGAAAACTACAGCACAGGAACAGGCACTTCGGCCCCCTAAGCCTGTGCCGATCCAGATCCTCTATCTAAACCTGTCACCTATTTTCCAAGGATCTGTATCCCTCTGCTTCCTGCCCATTCATGTATCTGTCTAGATACATCTTAAATGACGCTATCACGCCTGCCTCTACCACCTCCGCTGGCAACACATTCCAGGTACCTCCACCACCCTCTGCGTAAAGAACTTTCCACGCATATCTCCCTTAAACTTTTCCCCTCTCACCTTGAAATCGTGACCCCTAGTAATTGAGTCCCCCACTCTGGGAAAAAGCTTGTTGCTATCCACCCTATCTGTACCTCTCATGATTTTGTAGACCTCAATCAGGTCCCCCCTCAACCTTCGTTTTTCTAATGTAAATAATCCTAATCTACTCAACCTCTCTTCGTAGCTAGCGCCCTCCGTACCAGGCAACATCCTGGAGAACCTCCTCTGCACCCTCTCCAAAGCATCCACATCCATTTGGTAATGTGGTGACCCGAACTGTACGCAGTATTCCAAATGTGGTTGAACCAAAGTCCTATATAAAACTGTAACATGACCTGCCAACTCTTGTACTCAATACCCCGTCCGATGAATGAAAGCATGCCGTATGCCTTCTTGACCACTCTATTGACCTGCGTTGCCACCTTCAGGGTACAATGGACCTGAACACCCAGATCTCTCTATGCATCAATTTTCCTCAGGGCTTTTCCATTTACCGTATAGTTCGCTCTTGAATTGGATCTTCCAAAATGCATCACCTCACATTTGCCTGGATTGAACTCCATCTGCCATTTCTCCGCCCAACTCTCCAATCTATCTATATTCTGCTGCATTCTCCGACAGTCCCCTTCACTATCTGCTACTCCACCAATCTTAGTGTCATCTGCAAACTTGCTACTCAGACCATCTATACCTTCCTCCAGATCATTTATGTATATCACAAACAACAATGGTCCCAACACGGATCCCTGTGGAACACTACCGGTCACAGTTCTCTATTTTGAGAAACTCCCTTCCACTACAACTCTGTCTCCTGTTGCCCAGCCAGTTCTCTATCCAGCTAGCTAGTACACCCTGGACCCCATGCGACTTCACTTTCTCCATCAGCCCACCATGAGGAACTATCAAACGCCTTACTGAAGTCCATGTATATGACATCTACAGTCCTTCCCTCATCTATCAACTTTGACATTTCCTCAAAGAATTCTATCAAGTTGGTAAGACATGACCTTCCCTGCACAAAACCATGCTGCCTATCACTAGTAAGCCCATTTTCTTCCAAATGTAAATAGATCCTATCCCTCAGTATCTTCTCCAGCAGCTTCCCCACCACTGATGTCAGGCTCACTGGTCTACAATTATCTGGATTATCCTTGCTACCCTCCTTAAACAACGGGACAATGTTAGCAATTCTTCAGTCCTCTGGGACCTCGTCCGTGCTCAAGGATGCTGCAGAGATATCTGTTAAGGCCCCAGCTATTTCCTCTCTCGCTTCCCTCAGTAACCTGAGATAGATCCCATCTGGACCTGGGGACTTGTCCACCCTAATGCCTTTTAGAATACCCCAACACTTCCCCACCCCTCCTTATGCTGATTTGACCTAGAGTAATCAAACATCTATCCCTAACCTCAACATCCTTCATGTCCCTCTCCTCGGTGAATACAGACGCAAAGTACTCATCAAGACTCATTTTCTCTGACTCCTCGCATAACTTCCCTCCTTTGTCCTTGAGTGGGCCAACCCTTTCTCTAGTTACCCTCTTGCTCCTTATGTACGAATAAAAGGCTTTGGGATTTTCCTTAACCCTGTTTGCTAAAAATATTTCATGATCCCTTTTAGGCTGCTTAATTCCTCATTTCAGATTGGTCCTACTTTCCCGATATTCTTCCAAAGCTTCGTCTGTTTTCAGTCGCCTAGACCTTATGTATGCTTCCTTTTTCCTCTTTGCTAGTCTCACAATTTCACCTGTCATCCATGGTTCCCTAATTTTGCCCTTTCTTTCCCTCATTTTCACAGGGACATGTCTGTCCTGCACTCTAATCAACCTCTCTTTAAAAGCCTCCCACATATCAAATGTGGATTTACCCTCAAACAGCTGCTCCCAATCCACATTCCCCAGCTCCTGCCGAATCTTGCTATAGTTGGCCTTCCCCCAATTTAGCACTCTTCCTTTAGGACCACGCTCATCTTTGTCCATGAGTATTCTAAAACTTATGGAATTGTGATCACTATTCCCAAAGTAATTCTCCTACTGAAACTTCAACCACCTGGCCAGGCTCATTCCTCAACACCAGGTCCAGTATGGCCCCTTCCCGAGTTGGACTATTTACATACTGCTCTATAGAACCCTCCTGGATGCTCCTTACAAATTCTGCTCCATCTAAACCCCTAACACTAAGTGAATCCCAGTCAATGTTGGGAAAATTAAAATCTCCCATCACCACCACTCTGTTGCTCCTACATCTTTCCATAATCTGTCTACATATTTGTACCTCCATCTCACGCTTGCTGTTGGGAGGCCTGTAGTATAGCCCCAACATTGTTACTGCACCCTTTCTATTTCTGAGCTCTGCCCATATTGCCTCACTGCTCAAGTCCTCCATAGTGCCCTCTGTGATATCCAGCTGTGATACCCTCTTTGACCAGTAATGCAACTCCTCCACCCCTTTTACCTCCCTCTCTATCCTTCTTGGCACTCCCACCCCACACCCAAATCTGGTTATAAAGTCATGATAACCTTGTCATGTTATCAGCTAGCGTGACAGTGGATGGAGGTCTGTACGTTGTGATCCATTGTCATGACAGTCCAAAATTACTTATGGACATACAGAATTTAAGTAAGGCATGTCATTTTGTTTGCAAAAAGGAAAAGGACAAATAAACTGTTTATTCAAAAGAGTTGGACCATGGAATATTGCACCTGAAAAAGAGGGTTAAAGAACTTTCAAAAGAAACTGCTAAAAAATTGATACAATGCAAATGCATGGAGTTGTTGGTTGGTTCAACGAGCTGACTGGTTTTCATGCAAACATTTTGTCTCCCTTCTAGGTGACATCGTCAGTGCTATGTAGCCTCCGTTGAAGCGCTGTTGTTCTGTCCTGCTCTGAATTTATATGGTCCGGTCTGTCATGGTGGGCAGTCTTGTTTCTGGTTTTTCTGCCCACTTTGATAGACCGGACCATAGACATTCAGAGCTTTGGTAGAGGCTACACAACACTGATGATGTCACCTAGAAGGGAGACGAAACAGTCAGCTTGGTGAACCGACCAACAACTCCAACCGCAAACCGAGCTCCAGATCTTTGTTAAAACATTAAATGCCTAAACCACCGTATGTGACTTCTATTCCCATGCGGTTCTCATGAGGTAACAGGTTTTTGGGGGCAAGAGACATGTTTGTGTATTCCTGGCAAGAGAAAACTCAAGAAGGGGTTTAAAATGAATTACATTTCTGGTGCTAACACATTTGTCTAGTGTTGCAGTGCTACCCTGTTCTTCTGCTGTTAATCTGGTATTCTAGTACTACTGAGCTAAAGAGTGCGTGCAGTCAAGGTTACTGCGGGGAATAGACTAGACTGCCCAACGCTTTCAGGGCAAAGCAAAAAGAACAAGAATTGTCCCTGACTGCTGGGACCAAGACCGCAGCAAGAAGCTACAGTTCAACAGGAAATTGGACAACACCTTTCAGCTAATCTGCAGAACTCAGAATCTCCAAACAACTAAAACTGCTGAGTCAACACTACTAGAATCACCCAATTTAACAGCCACAATGTTCCACAAGGACAAAGCAAAGGCTGATTTCTACAACTCTTTATTCATTTCACATTTCTAATCAGAGTTGCATTTTAGTAGCTAATAACTCTCTTTAACTCAAGGAAGGCTGGTTAATTTGACTTCTTTCAAAACATAAATACATTGAAATTGGAACAGGTATCCATGGGCTAAGGGACCTCCAAGTTAATTTTGTCACAACAGACAGAAGATGGTAAGAGAAGGGAAGTCAGTTCCTCCCTCCTTGTTCAAGTTCATAACGAATTGGCAATCCTTGGCTGGGAGAACGGTCGTAACAAATCTCCAAAAGCTGGAAAGGAAGATTTTACCCAGGGTTCATAATTCTGACTAGAAATCAGCAACTTCTGCTGAATGTCGTCAGAGATCAGGCAAGGCTTCAGCAGAGGGTCAAATTAATACCCTCTGTCTAAGCCAAGGCAAGAAGTGACTACAGCAAGCATGTACTAGAGGGGCCACCAAAACCTACAAAACAACCAGTCAGTGAGTGATAGCTCTTAGAAGCAAAAAGGAGAGAAGGCTGTCATAACAGACAGACAAATCAACATGCAGTTATTATTTACTGTGCGTAGATAAAGAATTACTGGCAACAGCCTACTGCATCAACTTGGAATTCATCCACATTTAAACAACAAAACAATACAGACCTCCCTTTGTCCACAGTCACTTCCCAAGTCTGAAAAAAGGCATTTGTTGTTCTTGTAGCACAATCTGCTCTATTTTATTCCCGTCCCCCACTCCTGATTTACGTTACAGCACAGTTCCATGGCAATAGTAGTGCCTTAGTGTCTCAAGTACGTAATTTCTTCACTTGCAGGACTTTTTTTTTTAAAAAAGGTGTTCAAATCAAGCTCTTGAAAGGCTTTGATAGAGTAAGCAATGAGAACCCATTTCCACTGGCAGGAGGATTCGTAACTAAAGGACACAGATTTAAAGATAATTAGCAAGTGGCAGAGAAGATAGAATGATACAGCCAGTTGTTACAGTCTGGAATTCACTGCCTCAAAGCAGATTCATGATGAATCTGATAATGTAACAGCTGTCAATTGCTGGCAAAGGAATAATGGGCTGAATGACCTCCTCCTGAGTTTTTCTATGATCAGTCAAGTGAGGAGGTTTGACAGCTTAAGTCAATACTGACACCTCCACCCCCCACCAAGAAGAAATAAAACACATATTCCAGCCATTGAGGACCAAATGCAGTGCAAAAGTCTTTGTGGAATTCCCCTCTCTGTCAGAGGGCTGAATGTTGCTAAGCCAAGTCGAGCACCTCAGCTGGGTTTGCAGTGCTCAGCACGCAACTGAAACTCTCTCGGTGCAACTCTCTGTCACATCAGGTTGTGATGCAGCTGTGAAGTATTTTCCAATCTGTACAGCACAGTTACAAGAAATCATGCTACATTCCTTGCTGTGGTCTTTCCAGGCAAGATACTACACCCACTTAAAATGGGTAATGTCTGTCTCAATGTATGAACACAAGAGATTATGCATAAACCTTAGGAGAACAGATAATACCTTGGTAAGTTATTCAGAGGTAGAAAACATCCAGGCACATCATATCCCTAATAATGCCGACCACTCAACAGCATTACAATTCAGTTACAAAGCCAATTAAGGCTATTCATATTGACCTGGATTGACCTTAATTGTGGATTGCACTCCCCATGATCATAGGTACCCAAGTATATCAAGACCAGAATTTGCTTAAAGCAACCTCCAAGATGCTCTTCCATGGAACAGTTACTCTCTACAGTGCTATTCAGACAGAACTTGCCCTTAAAGATACTGTATACTATTGTTCTGCAGAGAGTAGGAGCCTTAAACAGCACAATCGTTTTGCAAAATAAAAACTTACATTTATCCAACATGTCCAATATTATGTATCCCAAAACACTTCACAACCAATTCAGTCACTGTTGTAATAGAAGAATCATAGCCATCCATGTGCACACAGCAAGCTTCCAGAAGCAGCAAGGTTTAGTGACGAATGTTTGCCAAGAGACTGGGGAAATTCCCCCTGGTCTTCTTCAAGTTGTACTACTCTGCGATTTTTACAAATCACCCAAAGAGTTGGATGATGCTCAGTTTAACCTTTCATCTGAAAGTCAACACCTGGGACAGTGCTGCAGTCCCTCAGTACTGCACTGCGGCTATCTGTCTGGAGTTATGTGCCTGAGTCTCTCACCCAGCACCAGAATACTTCTGACTGAAGAAACCAATACTGAGCCATGGTCAACATTACAATAAATTATTCCCTCCATTGGGGAAAATAAGAAATAGTGAACATAACCTTAAACTTAGGGCTAGGCCACTTAGAAGGGAAATCACCTTTTTTCGCATTAAGGTTGGTATAGAGATGTATAGCATGAAAATGGACCCTTCGGTCCAACTCATCCACACCGACCAGATATCCCAAATTAATCTACTCCCATTTGCCAATATTCATATACCCATCCAGATGCCTTTTAAATTTGTCACTGTACCAGCCTCCACCACTTCCTCTGGCAATTCATTTCACACATGCACCACCCTCTGTGCGAGAAAGTTGCCCCTTAGATCCCGTTTAAATCTTTATCCTCTCACCTTAAACCTATACCCTTCAGTTTTGGGTTTCCCTACCCTGGGGAAAAGACTTTGGCTGTTCACCCTATCCATGTCCCTTGTGATTTTACAAACTTCTATAAGGTCATCCCTCAGCCTCTGGCGTTTCACAGTAAATAGCCCCAATCTATTCAGCCTCTGCCTATAGTTCAAATCCTCCAACCCTGGCAACATTCTTGTAAATCTTTTCTGCACCCTCTCAAGTTTCACAACATCTTTCCTAAAGCAGGGAGACCAGAATTGAACACAGGTATTCCAAAAGTGGCCTAACCAATGTCCTGTACAGCCACATGATCTCCTGGCTCCTATACTGACCAATAAAGGCAAGCATACCAAATGCCTTCTTCACTATACTGCCTACCTGTGACTCCATTTTCAAGGAACTATGAACTAAAATCCAAGGTCTCTTTGTGCAGCAACACTCCCCAGCACCTTACCATTAAGTGTATAAGTTCTGCCCTGATTTGCCTTTCCAAAATGCAGCACCTCACATTTATCTAAGTTAAACTCCATCTGCTACTCCTCGGCCCATTGGCCCATCTGATCAAGGTCCCTTTGTACTCTGAGATAAACTTTTTGGTTGTCTACTACACCTCCAATTTTGATGTCATCTGCAAATTTACTAACCATACCTCCCATGGTCACATCCAAGCCATTTATATAAATAACAAAAAGCAGTAACTACTCCCATAAAGCTAAAGGATGTCAGGAACAATTGAAGCTCAAGACTGAGATCTATACTTTATTTTTTAGTTAAAGAATGTAATGCAAATAGACAGAGTTCATGAGTCGATCAGACAGGATGTAACTGAATTGATGAATGGCAGAGGCTTCATGGTCTTCTTCTGTTCCTACAACATTCAAGCTAAGGAGCCTGAAACAAGGAGTCACGTTCAAAAGCGTATGTAGGCTAACAGCTAAGGCAGCAGGAAGAAGTCATGTTAAATGAAAGTGATAAAGCCAAAGTTGGGACTTCAAAAGCTAGCAAACTAGAAGTGGAAGTAAAGACTTAACTTCTGCACATTTGAGCTGTTGGTAATCATGGTGGCCATGGTCTCAGCTTTTGACACCAAGTTGGAATTTGCTGTTGATCTCTCCTTGCATCTCACTTCTAAGATTTTACTTAAAACCCACCTTTTTGATCATGCTTTTGGTCATTGATTTCAAAACTTCTATATTTGGCTTGCTATCAAATTTTATACCGTAGCTATCATAGAATCCCTACAGTGTGGAAACAGGCCCTTTGGCCCAACAAGTCCACACTGACACTCAGAGTATCCCACCCAGACCCATCCCCCTATAACCCACCTAACCTACAGGTCCCTGAACACTATGGGCAATGTAGCATGGCCAATCCAACTAGCCTACACATCTTTGGACTGTGGGAGGAAACCGGAGCACCCGGAGGAAAGCCATGCAGACACGGGGAGATTGTGCAAACGCCACACAGACAGACACCTAGGGCTGGAATCGATCCCAGGTCCCTGGCGCTGTGAGGCAGCAGTGCTAACTGTTGAGCCACCATGCTGCCCCAAGAAAATGTAATTACACACCTCTAGAGCAGTTGGGACTTGAACCCAGACCTCTTGGTCCAAGGGTAGGGACAATACCTCTGTGCCACAAGAGGAACTTAATTGATAATGTTTCTGTTTCAGCTACAGGTCAATACTTAAATCCAATCTATTTTTGGAGACAACCTTCAAGTGTTGACAATCAATCATATTGAAGAACAGCATTATGTAGACTGATATGGAGAAGTGGATGTGAGTAATAACCTCACCAACCAACACCACTTGCCCAAACACCAACACCAGCACAACACTTACACCTTTATGGTTAAGGGGTATCAAGGAAGAAATCATGGAATGTTTTAAAGCATAAATATCTGACTTCCAACAAATGGTTTAAGACTGGCAAGCACTAAGCCAATCTAGCAAATTCTGGGGAAGAGTGCATTTCCCAATCAAGCAACAAATAATTAAACTATAGCATTCATTTTGTTTAATTACGCAAGTCTGTTTGATATTGGCACACACTGTGCTCGACTGGTTAAGCTTGAGTGTACACTCAAAAGTAAACAACTGTAGATGTTGCTTAAAGCATAAAACTTTAAAGGTGGAGCTGACATGGTAAAGCACCGTGAATAAGATGTATTACAAACATGGAAATTAGTGTCATCTCTGCATACCTCTGAGGCATGTAACAACCACTCAGCCCATCGTCCCATGCCAGCTCTTTGAAAAAGCTAGCCAATTAATCATAGTCCTCCACTTGTTCCCCAACAGCCTGCAAATTTTCTTCCACAAGCACTGATCCAATTTTCTGTTGGAAAAATGTAGTGAGTATTGAATCTGCTTCCCCACCATTTCAGGGAGTGCACTCCACGCCTTAACAAAGCATTGAATATGTATTTAAAAAAACCTTCATTCCCAGAGGCTTTTTTTTAAACCAAATTATTCAAACTGATTTATTGTCAGAGGGAGAGTAAGATGGTTTTACTAGACAGTTGCCAATTTTGAACATTCCAATTTCGTTTAAACACATTTTCTGCTGGATCAAATACATGGAAATCTTTAATAATTGCTGTCATGGAACACAGAGGGGAGAGAAAATCTTGTTCTTTAACAAAACAAATGCCCTGTTTACTCAAAAAATCCTTTGCAACTGCATAAATCAACCAGGGCAGAAACTGATTTTGTCACACAGGATACAAAAATGCCTGCACAAGCGCACCACCATTTATCACCTTACTCGGGCATCAGTGATCCATCAAAGACTTTTAAAACTAGGCAGGTACGTGAGGTTAAAGAATGTAACAAGGTCACAGACAGAAAAGGGATGTGGAACTAAGCTTGACTGCTTCTTCAAGGAGACAAAACAGGCACAATGAGCTGAATTACTTCCTTCTGTGCAGCACGTTTCTGTGATTCAGTGATAGCCTTCAGGCCAATTCTGGATTTGACTTTTCAGAATGAGTGACAAAGTCCACAACTACATGGAAATATTTATTTGTGTTTTTCTCCCCCAAAGGATGGCGCATGTCAAATAGAGTCAGATATGAAGACCACAAGGAGCCAAACTTGGAAAATTGTATGCTCAGTTGTTTGTGCAATTGTGGTCAAGTCTCCTAAGCTTCAGTGTGCCTTTGGAGTCAGACACGCGTGTGGTAAATTTGCAGACAAGGAATCTGAATTAGGTTTGATGGAAAATGTTAGCCTGCACTAGATACATAAAACTAACTGGCAAAGTGAATAAAAATCAAACATTGACTAGACGCTTTTTGCATAGCAGTGAATATAATGAGAATTCTTAAGTAGAGAGCATGTTTCATAGGGAATGATTTCGATATTAAGCTATTTGGAGAGACTACAGAAGCTGTGATTAAACCCCGGAGATGAGACAACATAAAGGGAAGATTTAATAGGAGTGTTCAAAATCATGAAGCATTATAAAAAGCGAAATAAAGGACGACTGGTGCCACTGTTAAAAGGATTGGTAATTACATGGATTTAAGATATTTGGCAAAAGAGAAAGGGGTAAGATGAAGAGAGAAAAGATACATAGCTAAAGCTATGATTATGTCCACACTGCCTGAAAAGGGTGGTGGGAACAAAATCAACAGTAATATTCAAAAGGGAATTGGATGATTGCTTGAAGTGCAAGGAATTGCAGGGACAGTGGAGAAAGAGCAGGGTTGTGGTGCTAATTGATTAGTTGAAAGAGCTGATGTGGGCATAATGGGCCTTCTGTGCTGTAAGATTAAATTTTCTTTTTATTACTCCAATAGTTCCCAGTTCTCAACTAAAGGATAGGTCTCTGCCCAGAGTACAATGTTATTGATTTTGTGACCTCACCCAAGTGCCATTTCACTATCTGCGAGTGTTGAGAAAACAGGGAGGAGCAGGATTGTACCACCTTTGAAACCATCGCAATCGAGCAGAATCCTACTTCAAACTCACGTCTGTACAAAATCCTAACTCCCTTGGCTCTTCCCCCACAGCTGAGGAGTACTGAGGCAACAAGGTTCCAACAGCTATTACTCACTGAGCCATCCTGAGGGTTTAATTTATTAAGATAAACTTTGCTGGGGTGGAAAATCCTGGGGCATGAGGCATGATGATTTTTTTTCTCTGCACCTATCAGATTGAATATACTTTACCCTGTAACTTGTTGGAGGTGCAAGCTGATAACTGTATGCAACAAGGACCTCACACACTGATAGAATTAACAGCAAAAAGGCAGAAATCAAGTGGCAAGTTCTGGAGATCCATAACTGAACACATTTCAATTCCTAATTTTGCTGAATATTTGCATATTAAATACCAACATGCAACATTAACACATCTATTATTTTACCCGCACAATGTGGCCTATTATTCGTAACTGTTCTGTTCTTTACTGGTGGATAGTGATTAACTGTATTAACTCAATTGATACAATGATCGTGTCATATATTTTTTCAGCCAGGTTATAATTAATTGCACCATTAACTTAATTGGCAGCTGCCATCGCTGCGTTGGTGGCACTCTGTACTGCAAATCAGGAGGCTGAGGATTCAGCATACAGTTTTTACGGACACCCTCAGTGTAGTACAAAGGAACACAGCACTGAGGAAGCTGCCATTTATTTGGAGGCACATAAAAAAAAATTCCACAGTGCTATTTTGAAAAGCAAGTACCTTGCCAATAAGTATCTTTCAACCACTAAACCAGATAATTTGGTCATTTTCTACATTGCAAATGGTGACTACAATTCAACAAGTTAGTTACAAAGTGCTTTGGGACATTGAGGTTGTGAAAAGTGTTACATTAATGCAAATTTTGCCTTGTATTTAAAAAATTACTGTTTGTGAGAACATGCTGCGTGCAAATTAGCTAAATCATTAAAATACTGAAAGCATATCATTCACTGTTAAGTATTTGGGACTTCTTGAAATCATGGAACATGTGTCTGTTGGATACGAAATGCAAGAGATTTGAAACTTATTCACAAATAACAATTGGTGTAACTTACAAATCTGATGTAATGTTTATTCAGTTGTTTTGTATTGTTGGGCTCAGTGTCGTCTCAAATCATACCTCCATGAATATTTTGAGTATTAGCAAAGTCTGCCTTTAAATATGCTAATCGTGTTATGTCAGAGCTTAATACACAAGCTGGAAAAACTAAGGATTTTAAATATTTGGAAACCAAACAGTTATGCTCTGTTCAAATGTACTAGACAGGTGTGTCTGAGGTTTATTCCACTGTTTATCTGGAAAAACATGGGCTAACACATAGGAAAATTGTGGAGCTGAATGTCATGTTTGGATTTCGACTACATGAAGGGACTTCTTTCAGTCTTTGCCTCCCAGAATGCTCATGATTCATCTCCTCTGTACTAAGCATCTTTCCTCAGCTAGCACCACACAGGTCACTGTTTAGAATCATTGAATTTTACAGGACAGAAGGTGGCCATTCAATCCATCATGTTTGTACTGGCTAGTTTGATACATGGAAGTGCCTTGTCAGAGTTTTTAATGTCGCTCGTCGACGAATTGTAAACCTCTACCAGCTAAGCAAGCCGGTGGTGTTAAGACGAGTGGGCAAAAACAGAACAGCAGGGCCTACCACAGTGCAAAACCCAGTGAGGGCAAACACCCACCATCTAGGACTTGGACTGGAAACGTCTCATCATCTGATGTGTTTTGTCATTGGGGAGGCCATTCAACAACAAAAAGGACATCCACGTGGCTCCCAGACCTCACGCCTGACAACCGGACTGGGAGTTCATAGGCAGGGGTCATCGTCATTAGGTCTCTATCTAGCCAAGAAGACCGAATAATGGATGTTAAATGGCATTTGGTACTTATTGCATGATGCTGCCACTACGCACGAGTGGAACTTGTGTAACCAGTATCCCCATCCCGCAATTCTTTCGACATCACCCTAACTTGAATTAGGGGTCTTGTGCCTATCTGAACGGGGCCAGACCCACATGGATCTACAGCTGTCTCGCACCTTCTTTCTGAAACCAGCTAACAGTACCGCTCCAGCCATAACCACAAATGGTCAATTACTGAATTCCGTCGGTCAATCAGCCAGCCAATACCATCACTCCAGCTGCAACCGAGAGTGGCTGTTTGCTCTTTCTGGCGGGGCCTACCGGAGGCACGACCAACAGTGTGTTGGGGAAAGCTACATAAAAACCAACACCATAGGGAACCAGTCGGGCAAGGCTCTCTCAGGAGACCCATCTAAGAGAGGCATAGTTATTCCTGCCAAAGAGCTACGCAGCTAGTCCCATTCTCCAGCCCCATCTCCATAGTCCTCTATATTCAGATATGTATCCAGCTCTCTTTTGAAACCTCCTATGAATCTAACTCCACCACTGTGCCAGACAGCACATTCCAAATCCTAAAAACTTGGACAGGAGACAGGAGGTGAAGCTTTTCAGTGATGCCTTCTGTGGCCAAAGAGGACACAGTGTTACTCCTATATTCAGGTGGCAGATGAAGACTGAATACTTTGGTGGAGTACTAGCAAGGCTACCAATCACCTATAGAGCCATACTCAGATCAGCACCTTCAGGAAAGCACAAACCAGCTACTCCAATGCCATTCAGACAAATCCACCCCTTGGCAATTTTCTGCCACTGAGGTTTTCTCAGCTTGTGTGCTCCAGGATGAATAGGAAGCCTTCCTCACAAGGGAGGAGGTCACCACAGAAGAAAGGTCATCCTGTTTGTGCACTCCTTCATATGCATAGTTATCAAACATTTCCTTTCTTTAGGCCTGCATTCATTACAACCGTCAGTATTAATGTGTTTTCATTTCACACAGGATACATCACTCTGCAAACAGGACAAGCTTCAACTCAAATTTACACAACAGTTTCAGGACTGACAGACAGGAGTGGAAATCAAATCCCTGACACACCCAGTGCATTACTGGGTAAGTTCTGCACTGTCAGAGTTGCTGTTTTTTAGATGAGAAATTAAACTGAGGACCCTCTCTGCCCTCTTAAGTGGGTGTGACATGGTTAATTCAAAGAAGTGAAGGAGGAGGTCACTTGAGATGACTAATATTTATCCATCCAACCATCACCAAAGCAGATTATCCGGTCACCATTACTTTGCTTTCAGCGAGAGCTTACTTTGTGCAAATTGGCGGCTGTATTTCCTAATTTTCAACATTGACTATAGCCTAACACAGCAAAACAGCACAGTGGCTCAGTGGTTAGCACTGCTGCTTCACAGCACCAGGGACCTAGGTTCAATTCCAATCTTGGGTAACTGTTTGTCTGGAGTTTGCACGTTCTCTGTGTGCCTGCATAGGTTTCCTCTGGGTACTCTGGTTTCCTCCCACAATCAAAGATATGCGGGTTAGGTGGATAGGCCATGCTAAATTGCCTGTGGTGTCTAGGGATGTATAAATTAGGTGGATTAGCCAGGCTAGGAATAAAATGGGTGGAGTAATGGGATGTTCTTCAGAGGGTTGTTGCAGACTCAGTGGGCTGAATGGTCTCCTTCTGCACTGTAGGGATTCTATGAAAACCACTTTGCAACAACACTATAGAGACAGTATACAACTATTGATGGTCAGGAGCAAAACCCCCAGCCGAAGGCATCAGAAAGAGCACCCACGACTGAACCTCAAGCACACTGGAAATATCATATTCATCATACAGTCACATTAGAGCCATGTGGTTGCTCTTTCTTTTGCATTATGTGCAGTCAAGCTTTCACAATTGTGTCAACATTGAGTATGGTCTTCAGATGACATCAGATCAGACAGCAGTAGTAATTAGACTAGATTTAATTTTAAAAATGTCAGTTTAAATCCATACATTCAACTCCTAGGTTTAGATTTTCATTTTAATTCCTTACAGTCTAATTTATAATGTAAACATGTCACATTATAATTACACTCTTCAACCAGAGACAGCACTGCAGAACCTCCACAGGGGAGCAGTGGCTTGGGTTTGAGGGAGGAAGGTAAATGTCACTACGTAAATTTACACGGACAGTTCTCATTGTAAATGTAAACACAGGAACTTACAAATGAATTATTTAGAAATTGTGAACATAATGACTTCTTATTCAGCTGCATTTCTGCTGGTAGTTTTACATTTACTCCTGCTCTTGAACTCACCACATTTCTTAACTGGAATAAAGACTGGGAGGTAATAATTCTCCAGTATGTCATCCAGAGCTCTAATTTTCACATGCAATCAGAGGACAATGAATATTCATTAACTATTTGATTATAGATGATCATTAGAGCCCAGATCCGCATGCCTGCATTCCCAGCAGAGAGTTAGTTAACCAAGAATAGAATCCTTTGCTGATGTTGCTATGCCTTAACCAAGGGAACCTTTTCAACTGCTAACGTTGATGAATTCAGTACCAAAATCAGACAGTAAATATTATCATAGACCCAAGAGATTATCAGTCAGTAAGGTTGCTGTCAAAGTTACTCATGACAGTCTGTATTACACTAACACAGGAAAAAGAAGAAATAAAAGCAAAATATGGAAATCTAAAAACAGAAATGCTGGAGAAATGCAGCAGGTCTGGCATCATCTATGCAGAGAGAAACAGAGTTAATGTCTCTAGTCCGATATGACTCCTCTGCAGAAGTCATATCGGGCTTGAAATATTAACTCCTTCTCTCTCCACAAACGTTGTCACATCTGTGAGGTTTCCCCAGTGTTTTCAGTATTTATTATACAAAAAATGAACGACTGATGCTGTGGATGGACCTGACCCCTAAATAAGCCAAGTTCCAATTTGAATGTCATGTCCCCCCCCCCCCCCCCCCGATGTTTTGAACCCCCTCAACAGCACAAATCCTTAAGAGTCACTTTGTTCCCCACCCTGAAGAACTTTTGTTGACCAGTTAAGAACTACCAGATTTATGGAATTCAAAATTTGCAACTTGATGGAATTTACCTGTAATTTGTGACCTGCGGTTACAGCAATGGGTTAGCATCCCATTCCCTGATCACACCCTATAGGTTCCAGCTATCAAAGCCTCACAATGCCTCAATTAGCAATGGCAGTACCCCATTGAAATTTAATTCAAGGATTCAATAGGCAAAGAGAGTCATTGTCATCCAGTGTTAGAGGCCTACAGCACAGAAGGCGGCCCTTCGGCCCATCGAGTGCGCACTGGTCAAAAAGCAACCACCTAACTATTGTAATCCCATTTTTCAGCACCTGGCCCAGAGCCTTATCTGGTGGGAAAGTCCAGCAGGAGGGGACGTAATTTTATTAGCCTGTTCACGGGCGATGTCAGGAAGCATTTCTTCAGACAGCGGCTGGTGAAAATTTGCGACGACCCCCCTTCTCCCCCCCCCCCCACACCCACACACACACACACACACACACACACACAAACACTAAGAGGCCGCAGATGCTGCTGAAAAATATTACAACCCGAGATTCATCAGGAGAGACTACTGAAGGATCTGGAACCAAGGCAGTTGGAGAAAGTTACGATACAGATCGAATAGATGACAGAACAGGCTCGATGGACCGAATAGCCTCCTCCTGTTCTGAGGAGAGAGGTGAATCAGGCAGCTTTCATACTGTTGTCTGCGAGAGCGGAGGGTGGGAATGGTGTTGGGAAGCGACAACCCCCCCCCCCCCCCCCCACTCCCCCTTCCAAGGGTCGCAGAACTCTGTGAGCAAGGTCACACAGAGAGTCAAGTCTATATCATGGGGAATGTGGGAGAGCCGCGAGGGATCACAGAAAACAATAAGATACCATCAAAATGGGATGCTTTACCTCTGGCTGCTGTTTATAAACAAGGTGAGATCAGCCTCACAGTCATCAGCTGGAGGCGCTTGAAAGGGGAAGACGCGCAGCGACTGTTCAATGTGTAACCACAGTTTTCAGACAACGCCTCCCTCTCCATCTGCCATTATTCCCGAAAGCAAAATTGCAAATTTCCCGAGACGGGCACCTGCTCAAGAATATATCTTTGCTTATAAATTATAAAATAAATGATTACTAGAAACCTCGTTTCTCATTCATCAGAGCTGATCCAAAGGACGGGATACGATACGGAAGAAATAAAATGTTTCCCAACTGAACTTCGGTAAAATCCACACGTTGTGGGAACACAAAGAATCGCGAATCATTAGCAGCGCTGGAACTGCACAAGAAAGGAACATCCTGTAGGATTAAAGGCTTGCCTTGTTACTTTTCTTCAACCCCCTGCCACTTTACAGTCACAAAAGTGCACTGACCTCTTCCAGCGCAGCTACCGTGTTCCTGCAGCTCATCATTTTCGAGGTAAAGTTGGAGGTGATCGGCGAGTTGATGTCCTCCAAAGTTTCACTCACAAACTCGGAGATGCTGATCTGTTCCGGCATTCTGACAAAAAAAAATTCTAACACTTTTTTTTAAAAATAAAACGAAAATAAAAGATCGCGATAGTTGTTTATCCAGAGCAGGGGAAACGCAGGCTGAATGAGCGAAAGTTACAAGCTGCGAATTCACTCGAGTCAATTTCAACTACAGGTCACTTTGTATCAAACTCTTCGCCTCAATCACGTGGAACTCGACTGGGATACAATTTAAAGCAACATTGTACCGCGCAGGAACACGCCAGGGAGGGGAAATCTGGGACTTCTTTCGCTCTATTTTGGAGTATGGTTTCCTTTTTGTTTCTGTGTCTACATTCTCTGCTCCCCAACATCAACTTTTCTTTTAAATCACCCTTTCTAAATTAACATTCACAAAATAATTTTCCTCCCTTCTTCCCGATTTTTTTTTTCTCTCCCATATCCTCCTGTCATCAGAGTGCTGCTTTCTCATTCAGGAAAAAAAGCAGGACTCCCACACGCATGTTTAGGGCTATTCAGCTGCGGAGGAATCACAGCCCGATTCTTTGCAGAGGGTGTCGCTGGAAAACAGTAAAGAGCAGGACCCTTATCTGATTCCCCTTCCTAAAGCAAGGTGATTTTTTGTTCAACTGTAGCTCTCAGACTAACTGGCTAATTTATGGGCTGAAAGCAGTTCTCTTCTGCTAGGGCCGCTGTCAGTACACGCCAGGCCACCGGGAGAGCTGAGAGGGAGTTTATTGCTGGAGGCTGGGGGTGCAGTATGTCAGATAATCCAACAAATGAAGCTTGTTGACATTTGCGTACCCCTTGCTAATTTCTCCTTGTCTTGTCGGAAGTGTGGGAAATTTCGCTGGAATCTGTGACAGCGCAGTTTCATCATTTCATTGCTGTGACTGCACATCGCAAAAAAATGCAACAAAAAAAATTCCAACTTTTCCCGATTGATCATGTTGCATCCAATTGCAATGCTTGTGCCGTAGCTCTCTGAAACAATGCCCAGACTGCCCAGTGCAGTACTGAGGGAATGCAGTGCTGTTGGAAGTGCCATCTTTCAGACGAAACATTAATACATCAAATAGAGGCCCTGTCTACCTTCTTGGGTGTTCGTAAAGATTCATCAATATTTTGCAGTTTGGATGTGTTTTTTTTTGTCATCGCAGTGGTGGATTCGTGTGATATGTTGCTTTGGTTTTAGTGAGTTTCCTTATTTAACATCTTTCAGTATGGTAGAGGGAAATTAGATGGGGTTGTGGTGGTAGGTCGAGGAGACCAGACCATCTGGAACTTCCTGGATGTAAACTTGGGGATAGGGTAGTGGGATGAAGCGTGGGCTGAGAGGCTTCTGAATATAGGGAAATCGACACTGATAACCAACACTATCCAATGTGGCCAAGACACTCCACAGTCTCCTATACTATTTACATCTATGCTATTAACCGCACATACAATTCCGGTACCTGCTCTTTTTAAACCTCCAATAAGAAACTATTCCAAGAATCGGCACTCTGTGTTAAGAAGTTCCTGGAATCATTCTTGCATTTGTCTTTCACTATTGTGTTCCCCACTGTCCTCGTCTCACTGTTTAATACTATTATTTGGATTGACCTTCCTGCACCCAATAACAAGTATTCCACTTTCAGAATATTTTATTATTTCCTTACAAGGAAAGAGCCTCTGACTTTATTAAATGGGAATCTGATGGGGTTGTGGGGGCACGGGGGTGTGGAGGTTGTATCCAGTAACGCTTCAAGATGGAAACTATTTGAGGGATTTTAGTACCCAATCGATCTTTCATAAACGTGGTCCCCTGGTTTCATTATTGTCTTGGAAATGTGACCGTCAGGTACAATGGATTTGAGGTGTGCATTTTATATGAAGACATTTACCAGCTCAGATTCTGTACCCATGCTTTTTTGTTCAAAAATATACTTTATGGAACATCTAACAGATTTAGATTTAGGTTTTATTGTCACGTATATTCAAGTACAGGGATACAGTAGTACAGTGAAAAGTTGCCATCTTAAGTACAAAGGTACCTAGGTACAAAATCTTAGGTACAAAAGTGGAAAAATAAAGACTGAAGTTAGAAAGTTCTACACTACAGTTCTTCTCAGTATAAAGTCGAAAAATTAAGAAGTAAAGTTAAAAGTTAAACATTACAGTCCTTTCTTAAGCCATGGGCCTGCAGACAGTCCATGTTGGGCTTTCCCCATGAGGACTCACACCCACATCCCCCTGC
>NC_063358.1:17294509-17310645 GCF_021869965.1 Rhincodon typus | reverse complement strand
CCCCCCCCCCCCCCCCCCCCCCCCCCCCCCCCCCCCCCCCCAAGCCGTGCTGGGCACGTTTTCACCTGCACTGGGCTAAGTCCCGCCTGGGCTCACCTGCCCTTCAGCTGCTGAATGCCATCCAGGTTCATGTTGGACCCTCTGCCACCCTCTGCCACCGCTACCACGCTCCATCACCGCTGCTGCCTCCATGACCAAGCTCTCTCCAGAAGATAAGAAAAAACACTAAAAAACTAAAGAAGAGAGAAATAAAATGAGAAATGGAGATGAGAAAGAAAGGCGGATAGAATGGGCAAGGCTGGGCCTCAAGAGACCAGACACTGCCTATTCCGCCACTGCCATCTTGAGGAAAGTACGTTCAAAGACATTTTGAGTCGGATGTAAATAAAAAAAATTTTTCCAAAAGAGTTTGTTGCACTCGTGGATGGCACAGTGCAGTTGCCATACAAGTGACATTTCCTGTACATATTTAATGACTAGCATGCAGCTGCCTTAAGCTTTAACATCTTCCTCAGCGCTTAGTCCCAGTACTTGGAATGAGCCAGTCTGCAACATTCAGTCACAAACAAATCTTTGCACTGGATGACCAACAAGTTTCTGACAGACTAAAGAGTATCTTTTACGGAGCTGATGATCCTCAAGCAGCAGTTGGTGTTTGTCTTGGAGGGTTTGCCTGGGAATAGCCTGTAGGGTACAGCTAGTCCATGTACCCATGCTTCTGTTTTTGTAGTCAAAGAGTATCATATATTCACAAAACATCCAGAGTGACATTGCAAAACAATTCAAATTGGACATCACAAAAAGTGCAACAAAAAAATTACTACTTTTCCTGATTGATCATGTTGAATCCAATTGCAATGCTTGTGCCATGTCTCGCTGCAACAATGCCCAGACTGCCCAGTGCAGTACTGAAGGAATGCAGCGCTGTTGGAAGTGCCATCTTTCAGACATAACATTAAAACATTAAATAGAGGCCCTGTCTACTTTCTTGGGTATTCGTAAAGATCTAATTTTGAAGAAAAAGTAGACGAGTTTTTCCCTGTGTCCTAACCAATATTCACCATTGCCAAACATCACTGAAATAGTTTATCTGCTTCGTGTCAAATTTCTGGTTTTTGGTGGTTGTTGTTGCAGCAGTGTTTCTGACATTGCAACAGTGACTACACTTCACTGGCTGCAAAGCATTTTGGAGCATCCTGTTATCATGAAAAGTGCCATAGAAATACAAGTCACATCAGTCTTCTTTAATCTCTGTTGGTGCTGACACTCACTCCTAGTTGGGACTGGTATTGTAAGAGTTAAAACTCTGTGCAATTCATTTCAGCTCCACTCCCAACTTCTCAACTCAGTATGTGTGGTCTTGCACCCTGGAATAACACTTCTCATATTTCCACACTTATAACAGTTCTGAGCTGAGAAACTGCCTTACTTTCAATATCATCCTAGTAAGTGGATCCAAAGGTTCACCAATCCCCATCCCAGCGTAGCCACCTCCCTTCAGTTCCTGGCAACTGGAATATGTCATGGCCTCACATGCAATATGCTTTAGGAGCTGGCCACACAGATGGCGTGCTGTCACTAGATAAATAAATAACAAGAAGGAAAAATTGCCTATAGTTCTTGCCAGATTTTCTGACCCTTATAGCCCACTTTTGCAAGCTATTTCCTTTACTTCCACAGCCAGCGTAGTGCTAAGACAGGGACCAAAGACAGCATCAGAACTATTTCTTGAATCAACATAGATATAATGTGTTTAATTCCACCAAACAGGAAAATCTCAATTTCCAACCTGAATAAAAAGAAAAGGAATTACATTTTCCTGTTGTCCCTGATCACAGATGTAGTGAAGTGCTTCTGTTGTTAGTGTGGTCATGTTGTAATGTCGAAAGCACAGCAGGTAATTTATGCACAGGAAGCTCACATACAACGCAAAGAAACACATAACCTTATGAGACAACAAGGTGCAGGGCTGGATGAACACAGCAGGCCAAGCAGCATCATAGGAGCAGAAAGGCTGATGTTTCGGGCCTAGACCCTTCATCAGACAACCTTATGATCTGTTTTATTGATGGTGGTTATGGAAAATACTTCTCCGGGACATGAGAAAACACCACCACAACATATCGCGATGAAATCCATTCAAGGGCGAAGATGGGGACCTGGTTTTAAAATCATATCCAAACGATAGCACCTCCAAAAGCACAGCACTCACTTATTGCCACACTAAAGTGTTAGCTTTGATTATGTGCTCAAGTTCCTGAAACAGGCCTCAAACCCACAACCTTCTAACTTTAGAGATGAGATGCAACATGCTGAGTCATGGTTAATACCTACAATCTGTTAAATCAGCTTGTATTACCCAAGGGAGCAGTTTGTAAATCCAGCAATCAGTCTCAGGACTCAAATCCAAACATGGAAAAGTTAACAGCAATGGTTTGCACTTATGGTCACTGTCCCATGTGCCAGTATGAGAAGGCAGTCTTGACTCAGTGGGGTAGCTTTCTCTACTGAGGTATCAAGTTATGGGTTCAAGTCCCAGATCAGTAACTTGGGCACAAAGTCTAGGCTGACACTTCCAGTGTAGTCCTGGAAAGTGCTGCATTGTTGCAAGTGCCATTTTTCAGGCGAGATGCTGACATGTATCCATAAATGATAGAAAAGAATATGTGTGTGAGATGATAAGTAAGTCTGTGATGACACAAAGATTGGCCAGGTGATTGACAGTGAGGAGGAAGATGTTAGGTTGCAGGAGGATATAAACAAATTGGTCAGATGGGCAGATCAGTGGCAGATGGAATTTAACCCTGATAAGCGTGAGGTGATGCACTTTTGGAAGAAGTAATAGTACAAGGGAGTACTCGATGAATGGTAGGATACTAGGAAGTTCAAAGAAACCAAGGAATCTTGGGGTGCTTGTCCACAGATCCCTGAGCCAGAAGGACAGGTTAATAGTGTAGTTAAGATGGCATCTGGGACACTTGTCTTCATCAATTGTGGCATAGATTATAAGAGAAGGGAAATCATGTTGGAGGTGTACAGGACCTTCATTAGTCCGCAGCTGGAGTATTGTGTGTGGTCTCAACACTGCACTATAGGATGGATATGATTGCACTGGAGGGGATACAGAGGCAATTCACCAGGATATTGCCTAGGATGGAGCATTTTAGCAATGAAGAGAGGCTGGATAAGTTCTGGTTACTTTCTTTGGAGCAGAGAAGGTTGAGAGGGGACTTGATTGAGGTATATAAGATTATGAGGGGCATGTAAGGGTGGATGGAAAGTAGCTTAGTTTTCCTTCGTAGAAGAGTCAATAACAAAGGACAGTACCACATAGGAGCAGGCCCTTCGGCCTACCAAACCTGTGCCAACACATGACACCTTTCTAAACTAAAAACCATTTACCGCTATGTTATCTATATCCCCCTCCTCCCTGCCTATTCATGTATCTGTCAAAATGCCTCTTAAATGTTGCTATTGTATCTGCTTCTACCACCTCCTCTGGTAACACATTTCAGGCACTTACCACCCTCTGTGCAAAAATTTGCCAGTCAAAGCTCCTCTAAACTTACTCATTTTCACTGTAAACCAATGTCCCCTAGTAATTGAAATTTTTACCCTGAGAAACAGACTCCGACTATTCATTTTGTCCATGCTTCCCATAATTTTGTAAACTTCTATCAGGTCGCTTCTCAGCCTCCAATGCACAAGTGAAACAAACCCAAGTTTGTCCAGTCTCTCCTCGTAACTCCAAACCAGGCAACATCCTGGTAAACATTTTCTGTACCCTCTTCAAAGCCTCCACATCCTTCTGTAGTGTGGTGACCAGAGCTGTAAACAATATTCCAACTGTGGCTTAACTAAAGTTCTACACAGCTGCAAAATGACTTGCCAATTTGTACACACTGTGCTCTGACCAATGAAGGCAAGCAAGCCGTACGCTTTTTGATCACTTTATCCACTTCTGTTGGTTCTTCAAGGAAACTGTGGACCTGCACACCTAGATCGCTCTGTATGTTAATGTTTCACAAGTTTCTGCTATTTACTGTATACTTCCCTCCTGCATTAAACCTTCCAAAATGTATCACCTTGCATTTGTCTGGATTAAGTTCCAACAATTATTTCTCCACCCAAGTCTAAAGCCTATCCATATCCTGCTGTATCCTCTGGCAATCCTCCTCATTATCCACAGCTCCACAAATTTTCATGTCATATACAAACTTAATAATCAGACCACCTAAATTTTTATCCAAGTCATTTGTATATATTACAAATAATACTTATCCTTGTGGAACACCACTGATCGCAGACCTCCAGTCAGAAAAATACCACTCAACAACTGCCCTGTGTTTTCTATGGCCAAGGCAGTTCTGTGTCTATCTTACCAGTTCACCACAGATCCCATGTGACATCACCTTCTGTATCCGCCTACCATGAGGGACCTTGCTAAAGTCCAGATAGACAATAATCAACTCCCTTCCCCCATCAATCACCTTTGTTACTTCCTAAAAGGGCAAATTTATTTAATATTGTCATTTGTACCTATGTACAGTGAAAAGCATTCCGGCACCATCTTGGATTGCAGAATAAATTACTGAATAAATTGAATAATTTGTAAAATACTGAATAAATTAACATTAAATTGATATTACTAAAACTGACGCTTCAAAAGTTCGTCTTTGCCTCTCTGTAGACTTCACCCTCCCAGCTCCGCCAATTGCTGCTGTCAAATGCATCACCTTGCATTTGTCTGGATTAAATTCCAACAGTTATTTCTCCACCCAACATCATCCCTGGGGTCCTGGCAATGTGCTTCTGTTGTTTACTGGTGCCATTGCTACCATGTCTGCTGCCTCCAAGCTGGAAATGGTCACACTGTGCAGGTCCTGCACCTCCTCCAATGCTGAACGTCATCAGTCCTGGCTCCAAGTTGACTGGCTTGTCTTCCAATGTTGCCACCCAAGATGAAGCAGGGAGATACACTGTGCCCCTGCCTCCCAGCCTTATGGTGAAAGGCAGGAGGTTTAGAGGGGATTTGAGGAAAATGCTTTCACCCAGAGGGCAGTAGGAATTTTGGAATGCATTGGGAGGGTAATTGAGGTAGGAAACCTCACAATCTTTAAAAAGTACTTGGATGAGCACTTGGAATGTCGTAACATTCAAGGCAATGGGCCAAGTGCTACAAAATCGGACTAGTCACTATATATTCAAGGGCCCGAAAGGCCCATTCTGTACTCTATGATTCAGTTGCTGTCAATATAACAGAGAATATACTCCAAAAGTATATCATTGACTGTAAAAAAAAACTTTGGGACATCCTGAGGTTGTGTAAAATATTACAGAATTAAAAATCCTTCCTTTTCCTTGTTGATAATTCTGTGTGTGAGCTTCAGGTAAGGATAAAATCTGGCTCATTTACATTCTCTCCACCATCAAATATCCCTCCACCATTGAACAGCCTGCTGATACTCACCGTGTAGGCTCTGACATAAAGAATGGCCCTTTGAATGAGGTATGGGAGAACTGTAATTGTAATATCACAAGAAGCTTTATGGTGCCATGGCTTAAGTTAGAACAGCTGTGTAGTGGGCCTTCTCTGGGATTTCTGCAAAACAGCTGGAACTGTGCTGGCCATCCTGGGCGTGAGAGGGTGGGGATGTTTACACAGTGGAATTAAACCACAGAGAATTTTGTTCTGAGAAAGATTTAGTGTAAATGATTCGATGATATCAGCTCAGAAATTTCAATGAGTTAACATCTATGTGCTGGCTTATTTTAATGAGGAGGAGAGAGAGTTCACTTCAGCATCAAATAACGTGTCCAGGAACCAGAGGCGGATTAACACACGAGGGTTTATAACCATGAATCAGATGCAGATTAATACATGAAGGTAAGTGGGAGATAAATGCATGGGGAAAGGAGTATGTGTGAGTCTCAAAAGTTTTTAATGTAGCTCTGCTGGTACAAATTAGCAGAGCCCCAATGGAACAACATTCAATCTGATGGAAGAATCCACGAGACAATGAACATCATCAACTTGCATTTACATATTGCCTTCAATGTATTGAAAAACATACCAAGCCTTTCACAAGGCTAGTTACAAACTAAATTTGATACTCAGCCACTTGAGGAAGTGGTAGAACAAGTGGCTTGGTCAAAGAGACTGGTTTTAAGAGCATCCTAAATAAAGTAGAGTTAAAGAGGAAGAGAGGTATAAAAAAGGAATTCTGGAACTTAAAGCCTTGGGATCCAATGCTCTAGCTACCAGTATCATCAGAGATATGTAAAAGGTCAGAATTGGAGGTATGAGCTTAAAGAGATAGGGGAGGCATGAGCCCCTGGGGAATTTTAAAGGATGAAGCCTTTAAATTTGAGACAGGAACCAATGTGTCAACATTTGCAGGGGTGATGTGTGACTGAGATTTGGTGCCAGTCAGGACACAGGCAGTCAAGGTTTGGATGAGCTCCAGTTTATAAAGGATGGATGTTAGAAGGCCAGTTACGAAAGCATTTGAAAAATAGAAGAAAGGTCATTAATTTGCAATGTGAACTCTGCTTTTTTTTTCCATGGATGCAGCCATAATCACTGATATTTCCAAGATTGTCCGTTGTTATTTCAAGTATCTGGTGTCCACAGTATTTTGTTTTTGCTTTGGAGTCACAAAGGCATGAGACTCATATCTGCCAAAGTTTTGAAAGTGTGGTAGCACGGTGGCTCAGTGGTTAGCACTGCTGCCTCATGGTGCCAGGGACCCAGATTCGATTCCACCCTCGGGCGACTGTCTGTGTGGGTTTCTTCTGGGTACTCTGGTTACCTCCCACAGTCCAAAGATGTGTAGGCTAGGTGGATTGGCTGTGCTAAATTGCTTTTGGTGTTCAGGGATGTGGAGATTAGGTGGGTTATAGGGGGTTGGGTCAGTGTGGACTTGTTGGGCCAAAGGGCCTGTTTCCACACTGTAGGGATTCTATGACAAAGCATTCAGCAGTGTCTTACACAGCAGATTTACGTGCACATCTCTGCTAAATGCAGCCTATAGCATAATAGAGGGATCCAGACCACCCTTTGGTGAGACATCATTAATTTAACTGCTGTTTAATTGTCTTACTGCTCTGGGATATACTGTATTGGAATGCTATTACAAAATTCTTCTATAGCCCATCAATCCCAGACCCACTGATCCTACGTCCTGCTCGTTTGTACATGAACTGTAATGTATCTCAGCCTCAATAGACTTAGCCCAAGGATACTGTGGGGTGATTTGAAATTGGGTGATGGCCAAAAATGGGTAATATTGCCAACCCAGATTTGCATGTGTCCAATTATCTTTTGCCTTGATGTCAGCAGAAAAAGGAATGGAATATTCACCTGGATCAGTGTAGTCATAAACCTGCCATCAAGCTGAGATATAAACCAGCCAGGGTGGGTGAGAAATGGCATTGTCAAGCATTTCAGAAAGGAGGTGAAATGAGCAATCAGATTAATGAGTATTCTAAAAATAACACAGACAAGAATGTAATCTCAATGGTATCTAAGCCAGTAGACAGACGTCATGAATCCTCATGTTGTTCATCAGCTCATAGCTTGTGCCAACAGTCTCATCAGAGTATCCTTTCTTTGTTTCAAAGGCCTTACTGCTTCTGTCATTGCTACACCTTTAACCTTACAACCTTCTACAGTCTCTGCATTCCTCCAATTCTGGTCTCTTACAAATTTCCAATTTTTATCACTTCACAATTGCCTTCACAGATTTCCTCCCTCAACCTATCCACCTCTCAGTTGCACTCTCTTCTTTTAAGAATCATCTCAAACCAATTTTTTAAGTCAGGTTTTTGGTTACCAGTCCTAGTATCTCCTCTGTGTGACATTCTATTTGATAATGATACTGTAAATTATAATAGAATGTTTTGCAAGGTTAGAGTTACAATACAAGTAGAAACTATGGTTACACAAGGGCAGTGGTGTCATTTCATAAGCAGTCTATCTCTGCTGTAAAAAATGTGGTCACAAATGTGTAAATTTATTTTCCTATAGAAGCTGGTTAATTTTCACAGATTAGCAACCAAAACTACTTGTATTTTACACCTAATTTCGGTTTGAGCTGCTCTTTGATGGAATAATTCATTAACCACACCATTCTCACTGCTTTGACCTTATTTGAGAACACAACCCATGCTTTTGTTCTGAACAATTGAAGTCAGACAGTTGGTGTGTCTTTTTGGTGGACTAGTTTTAGTTGATGAACATTCACCACTCCACAACTACCCTCTGTCTTCTTTGAGCAAGGCAATTTTGTATCCAATTTACCAACTCACTGTGGATCTCATGACATAATCTTCTGGACCAGCCTAGCATGAGGGAACTTTTCAAATGCTTTAGCAAAGTCCATGTAGACAACATTCACTGCCTAAACTCATCAATCATCTTCATCATTTCCTCAAAAAAATTCAATCAATTTGAGACAAGACCCCCTCTATATAAAGCCATGCTGACTATCCCTAATAAGTTCATTCTTTTCAAAATGCATGTAAACCCTGTCCCTAAGAAACTTTTCCAGTCATTTCCCTTCCACTGATGTACGGCTCACTGGCCAATAATTTCCTGGATTATCCCAGTTGTCCTTCTTAAACAAAGGAACAACATTAGCTATTGTCTACTTTTCTGAGATTTCACCCATGGTTAAAGAGATTGCAAGGCCCCAGCAACCTTCTCTATTGTCTCCTTCAGTATCGTAGGATAGATGCCATCACGTCCCGTGGATTTATGTACCTTAATGTTTTTCAAGACACCTAACACCTCCTGCTTCTCAATATCAACATACCCCTCCCTAAGCTGACCATCGTCCATGTCCTTCTCCTTGGCAAGTACCAATGCAAATAACTCATTAAGAACCTCAGCCATTCCCTCTGGCTCCACACATAAAATCCCTCCCTTGTCCTTGGGTGGACCTACCCTTTCGATAGCTATCCTCTTGCTACTAACATAGGTATAAAATGCCTTGGGGTTCTCTTTAATCCAACTTGCCAAGGATATTTCACGGCCCCTTTTGGCCTCACAATTCCTTGTTTAAGTTCTTTTCGGTTCCCTTTATATTCCTGAAGGGCCTTGTCTGATTTCAGTTTCTTCCAAATGCTTCATTTCTCTTTTTGACTAAACTTTCAAAATCTTATGTCATTCAGGGTCCAACTCCATTGTTTCCATTTCCTGTAATCATGGAGGTAGGTTAATGTTGTAAGAACTGTAGGTGGAAAGAGTTGTGCTTGGCTCTATTTCAACCGTCACAGCACTCCTAAGTAATTTCTCATATTTGAAGAATGTTGGAGGAGCTTATTGAGGGATCTGATAAGGTGCTGATGAGATGTTAAAATAACTTCCATCTGTCCTTTCAGATGGATGTAAAAGATTTTACGGCATTATTTCAAACAAAGATTAGGAGAGTTCTTTCTGGATAACATTTATTCATCAACCAACATCACTTTAGTGCTGGATAAAAACCAAAAGAACAGAGGATCGTGTATATCAGAAACAAAAACAGAAATTGCTGGAAAAGCTCAGCAGGTCTGGCAGCATCTGTGGATAGAAATCAGAGTTAACGTTTTGGATCGAGTGACCCTTCCTCAGAACTTCTTGCTTTTCCAGCAATTTCTGTTTTTGTTTCTCACTTTAGTCCTGGACATTGCAGTGTACAAATTAACTTTCATATTTCCTATGTTGCACAGCAACTACACTTTAAAAGTTCTTTTTCGGCTGAGAAGCACTTTAGGGCACCAGGAGATCATGAAAGACACCAAATAAATGCAAACATTTCTCTCTTCAGTTTTACTGTTCTGTGCCTGCCTTTGTATTGTTCCCTGCTTTGCTTTCAATGCAAATGAGCAAGAAATTGAGAAAATAAACAAACACAAGAATGTTCATGGTAAACATTTCCTCAAGACCTGTGTAGAATGTAAGGTATTGGTGAAACAACAGAATTTCTCTTGGGATGATTTCCTTACCTGAATTTGAAAAACCCTGTGCTGTGAAGATCTCGAAGTATGTGTTTGAACAAATGGAACATTTGACCTAATTTCAGAAATAAATCTCTGAGCTCATTAGGCTCTCCCAGCAAGCTTATGAGAGGCATGCCGCAGAAGTGTTTAGACATGTAGTGGCCACTGAGTGTCTGATTAAATAACAAAGTTCCCTCTGTATAAGAGATTGTGAGGATTATTTAATCTGAGGTGAGTTGTTCTTAGCAGAACACAGTACCTGAAAGACTGATGGAAGCAGATTCCATAGTAACTTTCAAAAGGGAATTGGTTTCTGAACTGAAAAGGGAAATAATTTGTAGTTTCAGTGGGTGACAGCAGGTGGAATGTGACTAATTGGATAGCTCTTTCATAGATTTGGCACAAATACAATGGAGCATATGATCTGCCATACTGTATGCTTCTATAGTTCGAAGTGACAGTTAGCAAGAAGTGTAAGTCTCTTGAGCAGAATGAATTTCCCAGTTGAATTCCATTGTTACCACACTCAATTTCCAATCAGTCCAACTGTTTTTTTTCTGGCATTGTGCCTGGACTTGTGGGCACTGCATACACAAGACTCAACATGTGGCCACATCTGTTGTCTAGGAATAATCAGCAACAGGGACTCTGCTTGTTGTTGCCTTGTCTCTCCTTACCATGAGTTTCTGATGCTTGCCACGGTCAGTGTACTGCCAATGTTTAACCTACAATCAACACTGTTTAAACAAAGGATTATTTGGATGTTATCTCAGCACTGTTTATGGTGTGCTGCTATGTAAAAACTTGCTGCCGCAATTCCCTGCATTACACTGTGAGGTACAGGAGGCTGTTGTACATGAAGACTGTGTATATGAGAAAGAGGTACAAGGACTGTGTACACGAAGGGTGAGATGTCAGAGCAGAAAATGGGAAAGCAAACTATGGCCTTCTACTAATGGTTCTGTCATTTGTTTTGCAAGGAAAGCAGAATTATCAGAAAAATGATTGTAGGAGTGCATTGAAATTAAGTATGATGCATCCAATCATTGTTAATCTCACTGTAACTACTTCAGCAAAAAGACACAGTAATGACAGCAGCTTTTGTTGCTAATGTGCAAAAATGACACATTAATCTCAGGAGATAACTGGTACAAACATTTTGCTAAGTACAGGGAGAGTTAGGCATATCTACTGTGTTCAGGGCAATTGCCAGTTCAGAGTTTTCCAGCTTAAACCAATCTTTTTCTTAAGTTACATCAAAAGGTAGGGATCCTTCACAGGAAATTGACCTCTAAAGCGCCCCAAAATTGGTCAGGAGTTTTTGGGTCAATTCCACTTGTTCGTAGGTGAATGAACCAATCCAAGCCTCATTCTAGGGACACAAAGAATTATCAATCAGAAATATTAAGGCTGTTTTTTTTTCCCCACAGATGCTGCCTGCTAGAGCTACATTTTCTGTTTTTATTCAGTTATTTCTCATCTTTTCCACCAAAAATGATTTGTCTGCCCATTTGTGTCTTGATTATACTGCAATTATTTTCCATGATTTGCAACTCTTTATCCCCAGAACTCATTGCTCTTGTACCTAATTATTCTCTCATTTTCCAAGGTTCACATAGGCGTAATTGGTCTATGACTAAATTGCACCATCTCCCATTTAAAGACTGCACCAAACATGTCAGAACATTGAGGAAGTCTGCAGCATCTCCTGACCTATTTAAATAAAACTCTCTTTTGAGTCAGGTACACAACACAATGTCAGCAGCACCCCTGCCCACATCCAGATGCGAGAATATGACCAAAACTGAGGCTCGTTCTTCCACGGGACAAATGCCATTAAAAAAAATTGTCCTCAAGTGTCAGTAATTATCGCAGAGTTAAATGTTACCTTCACAGGTTGAAAGGAATAGATTGTAAAAGGCACTTTTTTTTGTACATGAGGAGTAGCTCATATCCTGGAGATGCAAACCTGGGTGTTTATACTTCACGAATAAAATCTATTGGACACTTTATAAAGTATTTTAAAAGTTCAAAGAAATGTCAGCCTTCAAGTGAAAGTGGCTGGAATATAAAGAGATGGAAATCATGTTGCAGCTGAATTAAGATCTGGTTAGATTATGAGATAACAAGGTGTAGAGCTGGATGAACACAGCAGGCCAAGCAGCATCAGAGGAACAGGAAAGCTGACGTTTCGGGCCTAGGCCCTTCTTCAGAAATAGGCCCGAAACGTAAACTCTTATCTGCTTTCCGGAGGGACCACTCTCTCCGGGACTCCCACCACACCCGGCACCTTTCCCTGCAACCGCAGGAAGTGCTACACCTGCCCCTACACCTCCCCCCTCACCCCCATCCCAGGCCCCAAAAAGACGTTCCACATCAAGCAGATGTTCACCTGCACATCTGCTAATGTGGTATACTGCATCTGCTGTTCCCATTGTGGCCTCCTCTACATCGGGGAAACCAAGTGGAGGCTTGGGGACCGCTTTGCAGAACACCTATGCTCGGTTCGCACTAAACAACTGCACCTCCCAGTCGCGAACCATTTCAACTCCCCCTCCCATTCCTCAGATGACATGTCCATCCTGGGCCTCATGCAGTGCCACAATGATGCCACCCGAAGGTTGCAGGAACAGCAACTCATATTCCGCTTGGGAACCCTGCAGCCCAATGCTATCAATGTGGATTTCACAAGCTTCAAAATCTCCCCTCCCCCTACCGCATCCCAAAACCAGCCCAGCTTGTTCCTGACTCCCTAACCTGTCCTTCCTCCCACCTATCCCCTCCTCCCACCTCAAGCCCCACCCCCATCTCCTATCTACTAACCTCATCCCGCCCCCTTGACCTATCCCCTCCCTACCTCCCCACCTACACTCACCTTTACTGGCTCCATCCCCGCCTCTTTGACCTGTCTGTCTCCTCTCCACCTATCCTCTCCTCTATCCATCTTCTAGCCACCTACTCCTCTCTCCCTATTTATTTCAGAACCCCCTTCCCCTCCCCCATTTCTGAAGAAGGGTCTAGGCCCAAAATGTCAGCCTTCCTGCTCCTCTGATGCTGCTTGGCCTGCTGTGTTCATCCAGCTCTACACCTTGTTATCTCAGATTCTCCAGCATCTGCAGTTCCTACTATCTCTGGTTAGATTATAGCTGGAGTTTGGAGTTTATCTTTGTGTACCTGACATCAGGAAGGATACAGTAATCTTGGGTGGAGTGGAAGTGTGTGGCAGCAGTCAGGGTTAGTTAAGTCAGTTGTTAGACACTGGTTTACAATGCAGAATGATGCCAACAATATGGGTTCAATACCTGTAGCAGCTGAGGTTATCGTGAACACCCAACCTTCCCAATCTCACCCCTCTCCGGAGGGATGGCGACCCTCAGGTTAAATCTGCCACAAGCTGTGGGACTATGTTGGCTTTACCTTTTACCTATGGTCGTGTGGTGCAGTGGTAGTATCCATTGCTCTGGGACAGAAGGTCCAAGTTTAAGTCCCACCTACCCTGGAGGTGTGACGTAACAAGGCTGAACAGGTTCACTAAAATGATGTATGTTGGTCTTGGAGAGAGTAAAGCACAGATTTACTGGAGCCACAGGGTTTGAAGTATAGGGAAAGGCTGAACAAAGACACTTGTTGTATTCCTCAGAGGCTGGAGTAAGTCTTCAGGGCTAATGCCAGGAAGCATTTCTTTATCAAAGAATAATGAAAATATGGAACTCTCTCTCTCTCTTCAGCCACCATCCCCACTCCACTCCACCCCCCATAGTTATTGACAGGAGGTTGAACTTTTGTGTTGATTGCATTGCGAAAAGACAGCTGGGCCACCTCCTGAGTTCAGAAACCTGAGGCTATCACCTCTACCTGTTCTCACCATATCTTCATATCATGGAGTCCCAGGACAGTATCAAAGGAGTGTGGCTGCCAAAGGGGGCAGGTTAGACCCAACTTTTGTTCCCTAGGATAGCCCCTTAGGTCTCTAACCAGTTATGTTAGCTGTCACTTCTACTACTCAATCCTATGCTCCCTCATATACCCATATTTTGTATACCCCCTGGAATCGACACTTGACACCCTAGCCTCCGTGACTCCCTCATTAATTCTCCATCACCATGTATCCATCATGGACAGACTTCAGCAGAAGTTTTGAAATAGACACGTAACGACCTAACAATCAAAAAGGGTTGTCATAATCAAAAGTACATTGTACTGAAAAAACCTCATCTACAAGGCACTATAAAAACGTGACTTCCACAAGTGGTTAATCTGTGGTAAAAGAAACACTTATCTACTTATAACATCGAAGACAGATAAACTTTAGCAGCCTCATAAAATTGTAAATCAAAATAAGAATCCAGTCTTCTATGGGTTGGTCCCTTTGAAACTCAGCTAAGCAGTCATTATAGCCTTAGCCATCAAAGTCAAACCCTGAAAAAAAAAGTCACCAAACCTTATTTATCTCATCCATAGGGATGGAGCTGATGCAGTGTGAATGGTTGTGATCTCTCAGGACAGAAACGTGCTGATTCCTAAGCAAGCTCATGGACTGAATACAGTACCATCCTCTTACCAATAGATTTCTTTCTTTCTGGGTAAGAAAAACACAATATTCTGTCCATAAACAGCAAGAGGCTGAATTTTACCTTGCCACGCCAGCAAGTTTGGTATGCGGAGCTTATGAAATTCCCCAGATAGCCTTCCCACTGCAATGACACTAGACAAGCAGCACACAGACCAGCCAATGCTTACTGCCTTCAATGGGCAATTCATGAAAACTTGAGGTTTACTTCCAACCTGGCTGCAATTTTCAGGTTGGTGATTGCAGGGTGTGTGTGTTTTTTTTGAAAGCGCAAATTGTGACCAGTCTTAGAAAGTGGGTGGGGCATCTTATCCAACTGTATCCTTTCTAGGTCAGGCATCCTTCTAACCAAATCTTCCTCTTCCAGCAAGTCACATCACTTTCCTCCCTGCTGTGAGAACTAAAATTTGCAGACCGCTTGTGATGCCAATTACTGGTGTTATAGAACTTCCAGTCATCAAGATTACAGGACAACCCAGAGAGAGAAGAAAAAGGAGAAAAAAAGAGAGAGAAAAAGAAAAAGAGAGAGAAAAGAGAAGAGAGAGAGAATCCTCCTAATTGAGGAGTCTAGTCTCTTGCCCAATACACACCCACGCCTTGGGCTTCTTAAACAGCTATGGGGCAACAAGTATTGGATGAGGTGTTTTGCCCACTGAATCATCCAACAATAAGAAATGCAGCCATCCAAAATACAAACCTGTCCTAAGAGATTGTCACAATAGCAAATCTGTGACATCCCAGCTCTGTGTGGATCAATAATAAGTAGATAGATAACAACCAATAAGAGTCTTTGTAACACCTGTTAAACAATGAAACTTGCACCTTACTAACAGGTGTGAGAGAGAGAGAAAGAGAAAGAGATTAGTCATTGCTATGAATTAGACTTTAATATGACTCCCTTTTGCTTTGATCTGTGGTCAAACCGGTTTGCAGACATGATACAACAATTTTCATGTCTGCTCTTGTTTTAATCCTCACCTTGGTATAAAATATATTTTCTCCTTCCTGAAGTCTGTGGGCAACGTTGCTCACAATCAAGTGAACCTGGGAACCACAATGTAGGCAAGTTTCTGTGCAGTGAGTGAGTGTACGCTTACATAGCAGAAGTAACTTTGCTGGAGTTAAGGCTGTGCCTACTGCTTTAGTCTGCCCTTTAATTGAAAAGTTGGAATGATTGGTTGGTTGATTGACTGTACTGACTAGTTTTCATACAAATGTTTCATCTCCCTTCTAGGTGAAATCTTCAGTACTGTCTAGCCTCCACTGATGTGCTGTTATTCTGTCCCACTCTGAATTTATATGGTCCATTCTGTTATGGAGGTATTCCTGTTTCGTACTGTAGTGCTATGTAGATAGGGTCTATATCAACATGTTTGTTTAACATGGTGGGGGGGAACTTTACAATTAAAAAGAGGCTGCAAATTAGAGCTGCCTCTCATCTTTATCATGTTAGCAGTAGGACACTAACACACCAGGGAAATGAAGGAGATAACAAGGTGTAGAGCTGGATGAACACAGCAGGCCAAGCAGCATCAGGGGAGCAGGAAGGCTGACGTTTCGGGCCCAGACCCTTCTTCAGAAA
>NC_063358.1:17287947-17294109 GCF_021869965.1 Rhincodon typus | reverse complement strand
TTTTTCTGAAGAAGGGTCTAGGCCCGAAACGTCAGCCTTCCTGTTCCCCTGATGCTGCTTGGCCTGCTGTGTTCATCCAGCTCTACACCTTGTTATCTCAGATTCTCCAGCATCTGCAGTTCCTACTATCTCAGGGAAATGAAGCAAGCTGGTTTAGCCTCAGTGAGACCCTGGTAGCTTTCAGATCACAGGAGGCAGTCCCTCAGGCTATGATAAATTGGTAGGGGAAGATCAAAGTCCAGCAGAGAACCAACTCAGCTTTCTGTTCTTGTTCACAAGCCAGTGACAGTCAAAATTGAGATGCTAGGTGTAGAGGGTATGACACACTTGTTTCAAATTTGAAAGATTCTGGATTCAATTTCCCACTCCAGAAACATGAGCACAGAAGTCAAGGCTGACACCACAATGTGTCTAGTCCTGAGGGAAATGCTGCATTTCAGAATTAAGCCCTAGATGCTGCAGCCTCCAAAACAATTATTTCATAGATGAGCTGCCCATTATCTCCCTGCCAGTTGTTGCATTTTCCACATTACAATAGCACTGACACTTCAAAAGTCCTTAAGCGGCTGTGAAACACAGATCTAGAGGTCAGGTAAAGTGCTATACAAGTTTTTTTCCCCCCCACTGGGCTTGACTTTGTATTCCAAAAAAAAGGAAGTGGTACAATTTTGAGAGAGAGTGTGGGGTGGAGGTAATGAGCAGTGGTGGAACTATACACCAATGAATACCTTATTCACAAGGCCCTGGAAATATAAAAAGATCGACAGGAACAAGAACAAAAGACAACAAACAAACCTCCCTAATGGGAGGCCCAGAGACTTGGAGAATCAATCTTTTATTTTTAAATTCATTTAATACTAAATCAAGTGCCACACTTTTTTTTTTGCATTTAAAAAAAACACAACTTTTACACATTCAAGATCCTAGCATTCCTTTCCTCATTTATTTGAAAAAAAGGAAACCAACATTTAAATACAAATCACTGGAAACTAAGGCAACAGCTCAAACCTGGGTAAATATACAATCATTCCTATGTACAATTTTACAATTACAGGCCACCTCTTTACAGATGGAGAATCCACTCATTTACAGAAACAATGCTAAACCAATCTGCAATCGCCCAGATTGGCGTTCTCCCTGCCAGACTTCTGTTAAATAGACAAGCCTCCTCGGTTGATCAGTGTTCGATTTAGTAGTAATGGTGGAATGGACAGCCTCAAACAACACCCAGCTTATGAAGTTGGATATGTTATTCATACCAAGGTGCAAAAAGCTACCAGAACAATTCTCGACAGTCCCTTTTACTCATTCGAAGCCTTGTCTCAGGAGATGCCCCCTTATGGCCAAGTCTAGAGATTAAGTGTTAGCAGACTCCTTCACCTTCCCAGTGACACAAAACCTCATTATTCCAAAAAGGTCCTGCACCAAGGGGAAGGCCCAAGACACAAACAAATCAGAAGAGTCATTTCAGACCACCCTTGGACAG
Source organism: Rhincodon typus (assembly GCF_021869965.1). Classification (NCBI taxonomy): domain Eukaryota; kingdom Metazoa; phylum Chordata; class Chondrichthyes; order Orectolobiformes; family Rhincodontidae; genus Rhincodon; species Rhincodon typus. The sequence goes on along the minus strand of NC_063358.1, from coordinate 17,292,623 downwards.
GGCTCACCAAACTGGGGGTACAGTTTGGAAACTCTTCCCTATAGAGAAAAAAAAAGAGAGAATATCTAGGAAAGAAAAATGCAGAAATACACATGAAGGCAATGCATCATTGAAACTGTAGTATACAAACAGCTCCCCTGGATTTGACCCTATAAAAGATGAGTACAATAAGATTATTAGATTCAATAACGTGCATTGTTAGTCAGGCCAAAAACTGGGACTTTCACCTTAGACTGCTAACCCAAACTCTCCCAAGAGAGCAGAAGCGGCTTCAGGCACCCTTGGGTGAATGCTGGTTTCAGGGCACTGACTGAGGGACAGGGTATTTCACAACCACCATACGCAAAAGGACCAGTTCTTCAGTGGACAGTAAACACCACCAGCCCCTTAGCCCGTGGAGAGATTCGGAGCAGAAATGGAAGATTACATTGCAGTCAGTCAGTCTCACGGTACTCCGACCAGTTCATTCCACAAAAAAAAAAAGAAGGAGTGAGGATGAGATTTAAGCTCATGATCATTTATTTAGCTTCAATTTTGACTTTAGAAGAGGTGGAAGAGAATTTAGGTAGGGGGCAGAGAGGCAGAGAGCTAAGAAGAGGGGAACTGCAAAACCTGGATAAACCTCAAATCACTCAAAATACACAAATTTTGAGGATTAGCCTATTAAAATTGTTTGCTGTTGTACCATGATCCAGCTATAAACAGTGTAATGTTCACTGTACACCATTACTATTAACACCCTCATGATGGCAACAGACTCTCCACACTCCTCTGTTTAAGCATTGCATCAAAAGACCAGGACAGAAAGTAGTGGCAAGGTCCAACCAGCATCATGATAAAGAACTTGTGCTCTAGATATCACAGAAAAAAAACTGGACACTGATAATACAATATGCCTTTCCAACGTCCTGTCGTTCAGTGTCATGAAATAGATTACATGTTAGATCTCTAAAGTGAGGTTTGAGATCTCTGGTGCCACTACTGCTTGTGTTCCTTTCCTTTTGCCTTGTCTGATCCCAGTCTGGTCTCTCATGTGCAATCCAAATGGAGGAGATGGTCAAGATGGTAAAAACAACTTGCCAACACTTAAACTGCTTGGGCCAGACTAAAAGAGCAACATTGTGCTAAATTTAAGCAACATTTCTACCACACATTGATGGAAATAGAATCCAAATAGGTTTTTAAATTTAAGATGAAAAAAAGCAAAAATAGATAAAAATTTGCAAAATAAATATTTAAATAGTAAAGGAAGTGGATTGCACGTTTCAGAATTTTGGCACAGGATGCAATAGGCTGAATGGCCTATTACAGTCTAATTCCAATTACTGGCATACCACAGACTGAGTCTGGTGTAGATGCTGGGTTCTACAAGACCGTTCACTCAAACCAGGAGAATGAAGGTACTTCTTCCACTGACTGAGGGGGGGAGAAAAGGCAAAGAAAAAATAGAAAACCGCTGGATCTTAAGCTGCGAGAGACTGTACAAACCTCCAAGAGTTAAATTCTTTAAAACCTGATACAAAATGCTACAATACACACTTTCATACAGGGCATTTTAATGTATGATTGATGATATTTAAGCCAATTACAAATAGCAATATACATTTACAAATGGAAGTTTGCCCAAGTCAGCATTTCATTGTTGGGCAACTGTTCACCGCAACGGGACAATTTTTAAAAAGCCAGGGCCAAAAATTGACAATTAGGTTAGGATTTTATCCAAATGCAGACACAATAATGGATGAGTAGAGTCAGTGAACACATAATACACAACCACATTTACTTCATTCAACTACACAGACTGCATAATTCATTTGGAATCAAGTGAATCCTTTTTGAAAAACAAAACTATTAATTCCTTAAGTCCCCACAACAAAACTAGATAAAGACATTCACTCAGACAATTATCCACTAACCTGGACAAAGTTAAGGACAGTTTTTGTCAGTCGAGACAATTTCTCATGAACATGAACTTTACGAAGAGTAGGCCAACCTATGAGGGCACGACAGATAGTGTGTAACAGAGCCAGAATCCAGGAAAGGAAGATAGGAGGAGGAGGAGGAGGAGGAGGAGGAGGAGGAGGAGATTATTAACCCACAGTTGAGGCTCCAGAAGAAGATGAAAGACAATTTTAGCATGCAAAGTCTCGGAGAAGGAAACCTGTGCAGCAGGGAACAACTGGAGCAGATTTGACAAATGTACCTGTTGCCTGTGCGCCATACTGCAACATACTTCAAACGGTTTTTGCAGCACAAGAGTACAGTGAGAGAACTTTGTAATGTCCTTGGCCACAACAAACTGTACACACCAACTAACCCCAAATGTAAAAGACTGTAGTAAATGTGATTCTTGTTGAGCTTAAAGAGCTGAAAATAAACTTCCATCTTACACTGGGTTTGGGAAACATAGTCCCTAACTGACTCAAAGCTCAAAACCTGGGAATCCAGAGCATTGGAAATTAAAGATAACAATGATTTGCCAGGATATTAACATGGAAGAAAAAAAGTGTGTTAAAATCCTTTTCATTCCCATCAACTGAAACAGCAAAGTCACAAGGACCAGGAATTAAATGGAAGAATGACAATTTCACTGCAGCCCTCACAAAAGACAGGCATGACAGCTACAAAGAAAACCAACTTCCCTCTCATACCCTCTAAACATTTGGGTCAAACTTACACACAAAATGTCAAAGATACAAACATCAGCAACAAGGATGACTCAGGAGTCTCCAGGAATCAGAGACAAATCCTCTGGAGTGTAATGAAATCATCCGGGCGTTAAAACAGAAAGTTTGACTTTTCTCTTTGCATTTGTTATAAAACCCAGGGGGAATAAAAATGTCTTTTAGTTTAAAATGTCCAGAATGATCTCACTGGGTAAAGGAGAGTTCACATTCCAAATGTTTAGGAAAGACCGAGAAAATACATTGATGGCTGGCCGACCAATGGTGCAGGGACGAGACAATCCAGGGTAGGAGCTCAAGCGTAACCAAAACCTCCAGATCCACTTTCACAGTTTGTGACCCTGACAACATATGGCAGGGAAAGTTGATGCAGTTAAAAAATGAAATTGGATTAAGTGAACTGATCAGGCAGGTTTGATCTCTTGCAGCACGGGGAGACTATAGTGTATCTGTAACAATGTGGCCTGCCCACTCCTCCCCCTCAATTGCCAAGCCTTGGGGTGAGGAGTCTATCAATAACCAGCATGCCCCAGGATAGGGTGGGGGGTGGTATCATAAAACTGTCAGGCTTCCCTCTGCTGGTCAGAGCTGATACTGCACAAGTACAACTTCCCTGAAATTCCACATCCCTGGTGCAAAGTGACAGCTTTGTAGGTATCAGCTTCAACTGCTTTCGCAAACGCTAAGTTTAGTCGAAATGGTGAAAAAAGTTTCTTGGCAATTCATCCTCATTTCCTCCTGATCAGCTGGATTTTACATCCCAGCAGGCTGGTCTCAAACCCCTGTCACATTCAGTGCTACCCCACAACCCTTGTCTCCACAACCCTGCAAACACACAGTCCTTAATTCAGCCAGATCTCAAGGCCTCAGCACCATGAATCATGAACTGTGGTCAATGGAGACCCGTGCGCACAGGCAGAAGGATGGAAGCTGTTACAGCCCTGAACGCATTCTGGGATCTCAATAGCTCCCAGGGTTGACACGGCTGATGACAAGTTCAGAACACAGTGAGACCTCAGCACCTCCTACAACAGGTCCAAGCAAATCTGCAGACCCCAAGTTGACCAACTTCAACTTATCCAACATGGATAAATCTAATGGAAACGGGCATTCGGAACAGATTTCACACTAAACCAGAGCAAGATCTGGCTGCGTTGTGGGGGGACAGGGAGCTGCCTTTCATTGTGTTTCTGACTGTCAGTGGGCAGGTGGAATATGATCGGATTAAAGACTTCAATGGAAGCAACGTTAAAAAGGGACTACGGCTGTCGTGATGACGGGCTTACACCTGTTTCCAATACCTCTCAAAAATAACAGAGAGACTTGGATTTCCAAGACAAAGTGGTGGTGCTTTCTGAATGGAGCCACCATGAAACCCAGTGTGAGACGCCGACTAACTGAATGGGGCTCCTTTAAGGATTAAACCAACTATGAAGACGCTGGGAGGAACTCAGCAGGTCTGGCAGGATTGGTGGAGAGGAAAACACAATGGACATCAAGTCCAGTATGAACAGAAGAGTTCTGAAGTACACAGTCATACTGGACTCAATGTTAACTCTGGTCCTCTCCAATAGATGCTGCAGGACCTGCTGAGTTTCTCCAGCATTTTCATAGTTTGTTTCAGATTGCCAATATCTGCAGTATTTTGTTTTTATTAAAAAATTGGGCAACTTACAGTCACAAATTCCTAATCCTTTCAAATCACTACCTACTCGTGAAACACAGAACTGCACAAAAGCAGCTTATTAAACCATGGTGGTCTCAGGTTAGTGTAAAAAACCAGATCAGACCACACTTCTCTGGATCAGTAAGCTCATAGCTGTCAACGTCTCAAATATCAGGTCGAAAGAAAGGAGAAACAATGCAAATGCAGAGATCCCAGACAGACAGCAACACCTGGCAATCTTAAACGTCCAGCATGCTGAAACCTACTCTTTCCCAACATGCAATGGCAGCGACCCTTATAACAAAAAAGGTCCCACCAGAACCAGA
>NC_063358.1:17284102-17287447 GCF_021869965.1 Rhincodon typus | reverse complement strand
GTGTGTGTGTGTGTGTGTGTGTGTGTGTGAGTGTGTGTGTATATATGGAATGAGCTGCCAGAGGAAGTGGTGGAGGCCAGAACAATTACAAGATTTAAAAGTCATTTGGATGGGTATATGAGTAGGAAGAGTTCCGAGGGATATGGACTAAATGCTGACAAATGGGACGAGATTAATTTAGGATATGTGGTCATCATGAACGAGTTGGACTGAAGAGCTGTACAGCATGGAAACAGATCCTATGACTGTATGACTATCCCCGTGCCACAAGCCCCCTGCCCCCTCGGACATATTGGGTGCTTGTGATAAAATGATGGCAATGATTATGGGTGGCTTTATCTACATAGAAACTGGAACAATCAGTTTTGCAGTAGCAGTTTGGATGAAGTGTTAATAGAATTCTTTTGACAGAGTTTATTAGAACAACACAGTTTTGGAACTGACCAGAGAGCGGTTTATATTAAACTTAGAAACTTGGGTGGGTTTGTGGTGTGGGAGGCAAGTAAAATGAAGTTAAGATACAGATCAGCCATGAACGAACAACAGGCTGGGAGGCCTTAATGGGCTGTAGTTCTATGAATCTATGGGAGAGCTCCAGTAAGGTGAAGCCATTAATGTTAACCAAACAGGTAAGCCATTAACCAGGCTCTTGAGAAGATGAATATTATCCAATAATCTTCTAGCTGCTGGAAGATTTTCCCCAGCTGAAGAGTCGAGCACCGGGGTGGTGGGGGGGAGGCGGGGGGTCATTAGTTCTGGATTTAAAGGACTGACTGTTTAAGAGTGAGCCGATGAGGAATTGCTTCACTCAGTGTTGCGAATCTTTCGAATTCTCTACAGAGCTTACTGGATGTTCAGTTTTTGAGTATTTTCACTTCTGATGGTCTTTTGGTCATGAAGGAAATCGAGGAACATGGTGACAAGTGGATGGGGAAAAATCAGTTATGTTCCTATCGAATGGTACATTAATTTTGCGGGGTCATTTGGCTTTCTCCTCCTCTTATACTGACACACTATGCATAATTACATAAACATGGTGAAACAGTTTGTTCTGTTCTACTGTTCCCCGTTAAAAGCTGTTACTTAAATACCATCCCAGCTTCACCCAGGCTGGTATCCATAAGGCATCATGCAGCTTCAGCCAAGCATAGCCCCTTGGCCCTGACACGAATGTGCTTTCGGTATGCTGCTCCTTGACTTTTTTTTTGGCAGTTTCTCATCAGACACCACTTAATCATTTGCACAATAAAGCAGCATATGATGGTAAGGAGCAAGAGCATCTGCACTTGCAAATGGAGGACTGTCTACAGCAGTGTGTTTAAATGTAGACTAGACATCAGCTCTGACTCCAGACATTACAACTCCTAATTTCTGTATATTCCTTAACTACTAGTCATGGGAATGAAGACAGGAACAGACATAGACCATTCTGCCTCTCTAGCTTGTTTTGCCTCATTGCTCCTTTGTGTTTGCATTTTAAGATCTTGAAAGAGACTTTTTTTAAAGTGCTAGTGCCACATCTATGGTCATTTAACTACCAAGCTCTATTGAAATATGCACACTAATGGGATCAGGATTTCACGTTTAGATGTGGACCCTGTGACACTCTTGTATATATTCAACACCCACACAGATAAAAGACCTAAACAGCTGTGACCCAACTGAGTTCAATTCAGCACTGTAGTAAAAAGCTCATTCTGACTACAGCTTTTAATTTTATGGAACAGGTGCATCATCAAAATATAGTCTTGTTTCACTGTTAATTTCAACAGATGGACAGCAGTTGCAGAGTGTGGCAATGTCCCTTTTGTGAGCTAAATAGAAACAGCCCAGCCAAAATGATCTTGTAGATTGATGTACATCTGGTCTTTTATTTAATTGTGCGTGTGAGTAATTGAGAAGTCATTACAGGGAGTGGGGACCAATGTGTGCCTTTTTATTTTGATCCAAGTTTCTTCCATCGTCTGGCACTAGTTCAAGCTGAGGTTACAATCCTACAGCTATTGGCAATCTTTCAGTTTGATTGCTGTTTGTAATCTACGGTATTTTACGGTATATGCACGCTGCTTAAAGTCAGCTCCTAGTGTCTGCTGTTGATGCTTCAGTTTTTTTTAGTTTTGGCATTTTTTTGTTTTATTTGTGATGGTTTACATTGTGTTTTGCTTTCAGGTAGAGTAAGGAGTAAGGAGTCAGGAGCCAGATCCACCTCAGCTGGACAGAAATTAAACCTGCAATGTTGGTGTTATTTTGTACACCAGCCATTTGAGCCAATTGTCCCCCTGTCCCTGTCCCTGTCCCTGTCCCTGTACCTGTAAATCTGGTTAATCTGTGTCAGTGAGTTATTTGACTACAGGAGGCATCATCCTAAACCTGATCCTTCCCTCTTTGTGTCCCCATGTTCAGGCATATTCCAGCTTTTACAATTTAACTCCCTTTCCAGGCAAGAGATGTAGCACTACAGCTGTCTCAATCAAGTTCAGTTAACTCAGCAAAGACAAAACCATCTTCAGTGGGAAAAGAAGGAAAGAAATATAGCACCTTTCACGGGACACCCAAAGCAGATTACAGTTCAAAAATATTTTGTTGGCTCTGGTCACTTTTGTCATTTCAGAAACAAAGCCGGTAATGTGTGCTCAGCAAATTCCTATTAAAAGGAAAAAAAAAAACCGTGGAATAATTGAGCAGGTACATTATTTTTAATGATGCTATTTAAGGGATCAATATTAGCCTAGGAGACTGGAAGAAAGGGTGCATGTTTTTCTTTTGAGCTAGTGCTACCGGATCATTTACATTTACCCAAGGAGGCAGGTGGGGTCTTGGTTTAACATTTCATCCAGAAGACAGCTGCATGCTCTCAATGCTGCAATGGGTGCAGTATCCTGTATTAGCTGCTCAATGCTGCAATGGGTGCAGTATCCTGTGTTAGCTGCTCAATGCTGCAATGGGTACAGTATCCTGTGTTAGCTGCTCAATGCTGCAATGGGTAGGGTATCCTGTGTTAGCTGCTCAATGCTGCAATGGGTGCAGCATCCTGTGTTAGCTGCTCAATGCTGCAAATGGGTGCAGCATCCTGTGTTAGCTGCTCAATGCTGCAATCGGTGCAGTATCCTGTGTTAGCTGCTCAATGCTGCAATCGGTGCAGTATCCTGTGTTAGCTGCTCAATGCTGCAATGGGTACAGTATCCTGTGTTAGCTGCTCAATGCTGCAATGGGTACAGTATCCTGTGTTAGCTGCTCAATGCTGTGCTGGGAGCAGTATCCTGTGTTAGATGCTCAATGCTGTGCTGGGACCAGTACCCTGTGTTAGCTGCTCAATGCTGCAATGGGTGCAGTATCCTGTGTTAG
>NC_063358.1:17269573-17284092 GCF_021869965.1 Rhincodon typus | reverse complement strand
CCTGTGTTAGCTGCTCAATGCTGCAATGGGTGCAGTATCCTGTGTTAACTGCTCAATGCTGTGCTGGGAGTAGTACCCTGCGTTAGCTGCTCAATGCTTTGAATTGGCACTTTAACCTGTCATAGAGAAGTACAGCACGAAAACAGACCCTTTGGTTCAACTCGTCCATGCCGACCAGATATCCTAAATTAATCTAGTCCCATTTGCCAGCGTTTGGCCCATATCCCTCTAAACTCTTCCTATTCATATACCTGTCCAGATGCCTTTTAAATGGTGTAATTGTACCAGTCTCCACCACTTATTCTGGAAGCTCATTCCATACACACACCGCCCTCTGTTGCCCCATAGGCCCCTTTTAAATCTTTCCCCTCTCACCTTAAACCTATGCCTTCTAGTTTTGATCTTCCCTACTCTAGGGAAAAGACCTTGACTATTCACTAAACTTCTATAAGGTCACCCTTAGCCTCTGATGCTCCAGGGAAAAATAGCCCCAGCTTATTCAGCCTCCCCCTATATCTCAAACCCTCCAACCATGGCAATGATCTGGAGCAGGAGTACACCCAAGTAAGCCTCAGTTGACACCAGAGCAAAGACATGTAGTCAGCCTGCTACTCTTAAATGGGCAAACTTCTCTGAAGGTCACTTTGACAATTGGAGAGATGTATATGAAGGAGGGCGTGCAACAAATGTTAATTGTCTAATAAAACACACCCCCTCCAATCAGCCTTTGATGAGTGCCTTGTCTGAGAAAGAAATTAACACTTGCACATAGATATCACGTACCATGACATCCAAAACACATTAGGGAAAATTAAGTACCTTTGAAACTCTGCTCTGTGTTGTAATGTAAGACATGCAGCAGTTAATTATGCACATGGCAAGGTCCAGTAAACATCAAGACAATACGTATGAAATAATAAGAACAGAGGTGGGCCCCTTAAACTTGCTCTTCCATTCAATAGGATTGTGCTTGAACTTCTATCTTAACCTCATCCTCATCTATCCTCATATTATTTGATTGCCTTGGTACCCAGAATCCCATTTGTCTCAATTGACTGCATCTTCTGAGCCCTCAGGTTGAGAATACCAAAGGTTCACAACTCTCTGATTGAAAGAATTTCTCAAGATCTCTGTTTGTAAATGGCCTGAGTTCATGACTTCCAGTTTTTAAATTCTCCAGTGGAAGTATCTACCCCATCAAGAGTTTTATGTTTCCATCAAATCACCACTTATTCACTCAAACATCAGAGAATATAGGCCTATTCTTTCAACCTCTCATCCCAGATAACAATCCATGAACTTTTTTGTATTTTTCGTTCATTCATGGAATGTGGGTGTTGCTGGCTGGGCCAACACATATTACTCTGCCCTGAGTGCCAACAGTGCCACTGAAGTTCAGGTCGTGTAGAGACTGGCACAGTGCTATCAGGAAGTTCCAGAATTTTGACTCCCTGTGAGTGAAATAACAGTGATACAGTTCCCAAACTAGAATCTTGTGTGACATGGAGTACTTACATTTGGTTGTGTTCATGTGTCTGCTATCCTTGACCTTTCAATTGGCAGAGGTTGCAGGTTTGGAAGGTGCTATTGAAGGAGCTTTTGTGAGTTGCTGCAGTGCATCTTGTAGATGGTATACATTGTTGCCACTGTGTATTGGTGATGGAAGAGGGAATGTTTAAGGTAATGGATGAATTGCAATCATGTGGACTGCTTCATTCTGGATGGTATTGAGTGTTGGTGAACTGCAGTCATCAAGGCATGTGGAATGCATTCCATGACATTACTAACTAGATCCTTTGTAAACGGTGGATAGGCCTTTGGGAGTCAGGAAGTGACTTACTCACCACAGCATTCCCAACCTCTGACCTTTTGTAGCCACAGTATTTATATGGCTAGTCCCATTCAACTTCTGGTCAATGATAACCTCCAAGATACTGACAGTGGGAAATGCAGAAGGGATGGCATTACCAGTGCTAATGAGAGGAGTCAAATAATTGCCTGCAATACACTTTGTCTAAATATAATCAAAACAAAATGCCAAATCAGTGAAAACTAATCGATCAGGGACTCATAGCTTGGAATTCCCATTCAATCATCAACCCGACACAAAAATATAATAACCTATGCACTCTGAATCTTTCCACGTGCACAACAAACCAAAACATTGTGTGAAGTAAATCAATCAACAGAAAAGTCTCATAACTGGGGGGAGGTACAGCTGTTAAGATACAAAGGGGGCAACCAGGATGATGGAGGGAACAGAGGGAGTGGATTATGAGGAAACATGACATAAACTGGCCTCATTTTCACTGGAAAAGGAATGGTTGAGAGGTGATATGAGACTGTTCTTCAAATGTCAGCCATGATAAATTGTTTCACCTCGTTTGGAACAGTAGACGCAGAGGACCTGCTCCACATTCGAAGGGAGATAAATTGAAAACTTATCTGCAAAAACAATATTTCAGTGAGTGAGTGATCAATCTATGTAACAGGCTCCCTGCCAAGATAGTGTATGTAGTTAGTATTGGCGCATTCAAATGCAAATTAGATTTCTTTCAGAGAATAACATGTTCCAGGTTCAACGGAGGGTAGAAACATAAAACTGCTGATGCTGGGATCCATGGTAGACAAACAGGAGGCTGGAAGAATACACCAAGCCAGACAGCTTCTGGGGCAAAGGAGCAGTCAGTGTTTCGGGTATTACCCTTCTTCAGTCCTTCTCCTTTCCTCCAGATGCTGCCTGGCTTGCTGTGTTCATCCAGTCTCCTGTTCATCTTCAATGGAGCATGCATACCTAAGTATGAGTATACCAGCCTGCTGAAGCTATAAAACAGAAACACATGCTTGCAAAACAGCACAAGCCCCAAGTGATAGAGCTATGTGATTCCACAACCAATGGATCAGATCTAAGCTCTGAAGTCCTGCCACATCCAGTCACAAGTGGTGGTGGACAATTAAATAACTCATTGGAGTCCTAGAGATCTAGAGCACAGAGACAGGCATTTAGGCTGGTCGAGTCTGTGCCAGTCAAAAACAACCACATAACTATTCTAACCCATTTTCCAGCCCAAAGCCTGTATAACTTTCAATTGCAGGTGTACATCTAAATACTTAAATGTTATGAGGGTTTCTGCCTGTACTAACCTTTTGGCTTACAGCTCCAGATTTCCACCACTGTCTGAGTGAAAAGATTTTTCCTCACATCCCTTCTAAACCGCCTGCCTCTTACCTTAAATCTATGTCCACTGGTCATTGATCCCTCCATTAGAGTTTCCTCTTGTCTACGCCCCTTATAACTTTAAACATCTTAAACATATCCTCCCTCAGCGTCCTCTGCTCCAAGGAAAATAATCTGTCTCTTCTGTCTTCATAACTAAAACTCTCTAGCTCAGGCAACATCCTGGTAAATCTGGATGAACACAGCAGGCCAGGCAGCACCAAAATTGACGCTCCAGCATCTGCAATTCCTACTATCTATTATGGTGATGTTGGTTTTGCAAGGCCAGGACACAGCTGGGAGAAGACTACTTCTCTGTTTCAAAACAGATCTTTAACATCCACCTGAGTGGACAGAAAAGGCCTTGGTTTAAAATCTTATCCAAAAGACCATTGTACCGTAAATGCTGATGATGCTAATCCATCTAAAGAACATCATGTTTATCTCAATGCTGCGGCTCTCACAGATTTCCATCATCCATTCCATAGCCCTGGTTATCCTCTACTTGTTTGAAGCAGAGATTCCAAGGATCAAGTGGCATCCAGTTTAGATGGGACCAGTATGAAGCCCCAGACACGACCGGCATGGAAAGCTGATTTAGAGAGGTTACCCATTCTCCCTTATTGGCCCCAGTGGAAGGTGATGTCGAATTTCAGATACACTGGACAGCATCACCCAGCATCCTAACCTTTACCTCTGGACACAGTGTAGTACCACTTCCCCTCTCTCATCTGCACATCGTTCCATGGAAAATGAGAAACTGCGGTTCTCCTTATCCACTGTGCATCATGGGGGTGCTTGAGGTTGCGAGCTCCGCATTGAGAATGGGTCCACATCAGCTGGAGGTTGTTGCTAGTCCTCTACATATGTTAGTCATCCATTTGTGTAGCAGTCTCAGAGGCAGAGACACAACCACAGCTTCTGTGCCTGAATCCAGTGGGGACAGTTTCAGTGAGCGTATGTGGGCAGTATCGGAAACATAGCAACTTCTCGGTAATGGGATAATTCAGCAGTTCAGCAACACACACACAATTTCAATGGCATCCTCCAAATATTGGGACCTGGAGCCCCGCCCACCCCTGGCAAGGAGAACAGCAAGGTGTCTGTATATGCGCATTGCACTTTGTTGCTGATTCAAACGACTGTTATTCAAGCTTTTCTGTGCACAAACAGCAGAGATTTTACATGTGGCACCAACAGTGAGGATTGCTGAACCCACCCTAACCTCCACAGAACCCTGGAAAGACAACATTGCATATAGGATAATGTGTGTAAGTTTTATCATCCAGTTATGAAGTGAACAACTCCTGCACCTTGTGCAAGCTATGCGATCTTAGAAATTGATTGCTACGATTTACAATTACAGTGAGTTTTACAGATCACAAAACGTTCTTTGTGCCTGAACCCATGCCCTCAGTTGGATTGATTCATGATGTCAGTTACATTGATTGAGAGAGTTTGGGACCAGGATTTAAGTCCTCACAGTAAGGCAGTGCAGAAGGCGTAATAGGGCATTTTGTGGTCACAAATGTCTTTAACCCGGACTGTGTTGGGGTTTGTTTAATGCCTTTGCCCTCTGAAGGGCCTCACGTCACACAATGGTGAACCCCTTTCCTTCATAGAATGGAACATTTATTCTGCTCACTCCAAGTGTGGTGGCAACAATTTTCACTTCCATTCTACATTGGCAATTTGGATGAGGATGAACGGAAACAGCGGTTGTGGAATGAGTCACCGGCTCAGCTTCTCAATCTACGTGAACACCGACACCCATCACCACCGTCCCCCCCAACCCACCACCTCCACCACCACCACCTACCAACCCACCACCTCCAAATCTTCACTCTCCCTTCTTCCTTGCCTTCCCTGTCAACTCCACCACCTTTGATCATCCCAAATTTCCATCCAACTACATGTTTAATTTGCTTAGAGACAAAACAAACTGCAGCTGCTGGAATCTGAGGTAGACAAACAGGAGCCTGGAAGAACACAGCAAGCCAGGCAGCATCTGAAGGAAAGGAGCAGTCAACGTTTCAGGTATTACCCTTCTTCAGGACTGCCTGGCTTGCTGTGTTCTTCCAGCCTCCTGTTTGTCTACATATTTAACTGTTCATTTCCTCATTTTCCCCCATGTGAAATGGCAAGGCAAAGCAGGACAAAAGTACTTTGATCCTTTAAGCTCTGAATGAGGGCAAAACTTGCAAAAAGGCAAGGCGAATCAAGACAGGGATGCTGTGAGCACCAGGACAGCAAGCAAAGAGCCCCAAGGTGTACACTGATCAAGTCCATGAGGTGGTGCTTGCAAAGTACCCTGCCAGCAGCATTACAATGAAAACCATTGGTGTGCCCCAAAGTCCACCATCGCAGTGGAGAATTGTATTGTAAGTGGATCAGAGGTTTGTCATGATGATACATTGAGGCTGATACATATCCAATGCCATTCTCTGTGGAAGGTGCAGAAGTGGGGCAGTGACCATGGTTACTGGCAGTCACTGCTCATGGATTGTACCCTGTGATGTTGCCAATTGCTGTCCAATTGCCTGGAGAAGAAAGCAGCAAACAGGTATTACCAGGTACCCACTCTGACTTTCATGTTGGGAATTGTTGCTGCGTGGTTTCTCTCCAGCAAATGGGAGAATAGGAAAATGCATATCAATGAGGAGAGATAAGATACTAATAACATGCTAATACATGCAAGTATGCCTCATGCTGCTCACCAGCAAAATTAACTTCTCACTATCTAAAACTATGGGCTGACTCTTAGGTTTTTATGGCCAAATATCAGTTTTGCTGAGTTTCATGGAGGGTTTCTCTATAAGATGCCAACTGAGTTTGCTCACTGTGCCTTACTAAACTTTCCCCAATAACTACCCTAGTTCTAAACTGACACAATGCCTAGATACCCGAGCCAAAGGCTATCTTTGAGGATATAACAAGTCAGGGCTGATAGACGCAAAGCGGTACATGCAATGTATTTAAACTTTCAGAAGGCATTTGATAAGGTACCCATATAAAAAGGTTATTGCACAAAGTAGGAGCTCATTGTTATAGAACATAGAACATAGAACATTACAGCGCAGTATAGGACCTTCGGCCCTCGATGTTGCACCGACCTGAGAAACCAATCTGAAGCCCATCTAACCTACACTATTCCATTATCATCCATATGTTTATCCAATGACCATTTAAATGCCCTTAAAGTTGGCGAGTCTACTATTTTTGCAGGTAGGGCATTCCACGCCCTTACTACTCTCTGAGTAAAGAACCTACGTCTGACATCTGTCCTATATCTATCACCCCTCAATTTAAAGCTATGTCCCCTCGTGCTAGCCATCACCATCTGAGGAAAAAGGCTCTCACTGTCCACCCTATCTAATCCTCTGATCATCTTGTATGTCTCTATCAAGTCACCTCTTAACCTTCTTCTCTCCAACGAAAACAGCCTCAAGTCCCTCAGCCTTTCCTCATAAGACCTTCCCTCCATACCAGGCAACGTCCTGGTAAATCTCCTCTGCACCCTTTCCAATGCTTCCACATCCTTCCTATAACGCGGCGACCAGAACTGTACGCAATACTCCCAAGTGCGGCCGCACCAGAGTTTTGTACAGCTGCAACATGACCTCATGGCTCCGAAACTCAATCCCTCTACCAATAAATACTGGTTAGTAAGTTTACATACGACACCAAAATTAGTGGCATAGTAGACAATGAAGAAGGTTTTCTAAGATTACAATGGGATCTTGATCAAATGGGTCAATGTGCTGAAAATGGCAGGTGGAGTTCAATCTGGATAAATGCGAGGTAGTTAGTACAACAAACAAGGGTAGGGCTTATACAATTAATGGTAGGGCCTTGGGTAGTGTTGTAGAACTGAGAGACCTAGGGGTTGAGGTATATAATGCTTTGAAGTTTGAGTCACATATAGATATGGTGGTTCAAAAGGCATTTAGCGCACTTGCCTTCATTGCTTATTCCTTTGAGTACAGGAGTTGGGAATCATGTTGAGGTTGTACAGGACATTGTTAAGGCCTCTTCTGGAATACTGTGTCCAGTTTGGTTTGCCCAGTTTTAGGAAGGGTATTATTAAGCTGGAGAGGGTTCAGAAGAGACTTACCACAGTATTGCCAGGTATAGAATGTTGGAGTTATAAAGAAAGGCTGGATAGACTGGGACTTTTATCACTGCAGCATAGGAGGTTGAGAGGCGACCTGAAAGTAGTTTATAAAATAATGAGAGGTATAGATAGAATTAATGGTAGTTGCCTTTTTCCCCTGGGATGAGGAATTTCAATACGGGGATGAACATTTTTAAGGTGAGTGGAGAGAGATTTTAAAAAAGACATGGGGGCAATTTTGGTTTACACAGAGGGTGGTTCATGAGTGGAATGAACTTCCTGAGGAAGTTGTGGATGCCGATACAATTACAATGTTTAAAAGACATTTGGATAGGTATATGAATAGGAAAGATTTGGATGGATATGGGCCAGGAGCAGGCAGGCGGGACTAGTTTTGTTTGGGATTATGTTCGGCATGGACTGGTTGGACCATGCTGTATGACGCTATGACTCACTCCCAGACCTGGACGGACACACTTAGGCTCACTCCCAGTCCCTAGTGGACATGCTCCAGGTTCACTGCAAATAACTGTCTGACATAATTTAGGATATATTCCAGGTGCCTGAGGGGGGGCATGTTCCAGGTTCACTCTTGTTACATGGTGTATTCACTCCAGACTTATTCCGTTACCTGGTGGGTTCGCTCTGGGTACCTGGCGGGCAATCACCCCCAGGCTCGCTCCGGGTACCCGGCGGACAATCACCCCCACCGGGCTCGCTCTGGGTACCCGGCGGACAATCACCCCCACCGGGCTCGCTCCGGGTACCCAGCGGACAGTCACCCCCAGGCTCGCTCCAGGTACCAGCGGATCAATGGCAACAATGTATTAAATGGTTTGAGGATTGATTAACACATAGCATACAGACAGTTGGGATTAATGGATCTTTCAGGTTGGAAATATGTAACCACAAGGATCAGGCCTAGGGCCTTAATTATTCACTGTGTATATTAGTGACTTGGAAGAGGAGGCAGTGAGTAATTTATCTAAATTTGCTGACAATACAAGATAGGTGGGAGGGCATGTTGTGATGGGAGTATAAGGAATCTGTAAGGTGATATATATATATATATGTATATAGTTTGAGTCAGTGGGTGAAAACTTGATAGATAGAGTTTAAAGTAGAGAAATATGAGGTCATGCACTTTGGTAGGAAGAATCAAAAGACAGACTATTAATTAAATGAAGAATTGAATTGAATCATGTATTGTCATATGTATTCCACGTAGAAATACAGTGAAAAGTGTGTACCTTGGCCGTACATATGTGGCGCCATTCACATTAACTTAGAATAAGATAAGAAGAAAAAGATAACCTAAGAGAGTCCAATTTCCCTTTTCACTGCCACAGTCCCACTCCAGGCTTTCCAGCCCTCGCCTTGCCTCTGCCAGAGCCCCACTCTGGACTCTTCACTGACCCAATCTCACTGCCACTGCCTCACCGGCTCGCTCTTGCCAGCCAACTCTTGATCCACCACCATTGCTCTGGCCCACGCTCGATCCGCTGTCACTGCAGGACATGACCCATGTGTTCAGCTCCCACCACGTGGTTCCTGGTCCCAGCTCCTTCCCAACTCCTTAGATAGGTAGTTAAAAGAGGTGGGGGTGGATAGAATTACTACAGAGGTAGAGAGAAGAAGGGAGAAAAAGAGGGAAGGACAAAGAAAGAAAGAGAAAGAGAGCTGGCAAGCATAGTGGAGCTCCGAATGGAGAGTCTTACCCTGCCGCCATCTTGCCGTAAATCTAAAAATTGTGCAGTGCAGAGGGATCTGGGTGTTCTTGTGCATGAAACTCAAAATGTTAACATACGGATGCAGCAAATAATTAAGAACTTAAATGTATTTTGCACATTACTGCTACAGGTTTGGTGTTTAGAAATAGCGAGGTCTTGTTACAACTGTACAGGGTGTTGGTGAAGCTGTACCTGGAGAACTGTGTACAGTATTTAAAAAAGGATGTTCTGACATTGGAGGCAGTTCAAAAGAGATTCACTAAGCTGACCTTGGGATGAAGGAGCTTGACTTATTAAGAATGGCTAAACATGTTCAGCCTTTAAATATTAGAATTTAGAAGGATGAGGGTAATATTTATGACACATACAACATTCTGACGGGGTTAGACACGGTAGATGCTGAGGAGGTGTTTCCAGTTGTGGGGGAATCTTCTGCTAGGTTACATAGCTACAGAATAAGGGAACACTTACTTAAAACTGAGATGCAAAGGAATGTCTTCTCCCAGAGCATAGTGAATGTTTGAAATTCTCAACCCCAGAATGTCGTGGAAGCTGGAAGTATTTAAAGATGAGATAGATGGATTTTTGCAATATTGAGGAGTGGAGGGCTATGCTGAGTTGGTACAAAAGGAGAGTTGAGGCCTGGAGCAGATGCCTCGTCCCATCACCTTGATGAATGACAAGGCTGACTTGCAAGCCTGAGTGGTCTTCTCCTGCTCTCATTGCTTATGTTGTTCTCTCCTTTGACTTGACTGAAGACTGCTGAGAACCATGACAAGCTTTCAGGCTTTGTGTCTGCGCTAAATGGCATGGAAATAAGCAGCACTGTGAGTCTGGCTTCTCAGGCTAACATGCAAAAAGGCAAGGAGAAGGATCACAGAGATTCTGTGAGGTGGGCTTGAAGTGAGTGTGCACTAAGAGAACGTGGAAACACCCAAGAGATGCAAATAAAAACTGAAAGAGCTGTGGATGCTGTAAATCAGGAACAAAAAAAAAAGTTGCTGGAAAAGCTCAGCAGGTCTGGCAGCATCTGTGAAGGAAAAAACAGAACTGAGGGTCACCAGACCCGAAATGTTAAACTCTGTTTTTGTTAAACTCTGTTTTTTTCCTTCACAGATGCTGCCAGACCCGCTGAGCTTTTCCACCCAAGAGATGCAGCCTGGCCCAATCAATGAAGTGGGTGCGTGTCCCTAAGCACAATGTTTCCTTGCTTCAGCAAAGGTGCCAGGACAGCCCAAGGCACAGCAGTGATGCACAGAAGTGTCCTGTAAGTGGATTGGAGATTTGTCATGAGGTTTCTTAGAGGCTGATACATGTCACACACTGTCCATGGTCATGGGGTACATATGGCTGTGCTCATGGAGCATGCCCAAAGATATTGATGCACAGTGTCCAACCTGAAGGTCCTTTGGAGCAAGTGGTGAGCTGAAGTCATCAGGTACCCTCTCTGACTTCCATGAAATGTCTTCTCAATGTGTAATTTGCTCATGATGGGTAATATGATAGGAGGTTGCATATTAATGATGTGCAGTTAATAAGGTCACAAGAATCTCTCCTCGATGGTAGCAACTTATTTAAAAGATTAAGTGAGTTGCTTCTGATGTCTAGATAGGCCTCTCTGGATTTCTAACATGATTCTGCCACATTTCTCACCATAGCCCATGTTGTTCAGATTCCTGTAAGTTTTCGCCCTATGTTGTAGAATTGGACTTTTTACTTGACATCAAAAATCTTATTTCTGCTGACTACGCCATATATTCCCAACTGACAATACCCACATCTTTCAGAATCTGTTTTGAGTTTTGAGTTGAATATGGTTTTTCTTCAGAAAGTCAGTAGCTTCTTTTTAAGTGTGGTTACAGATGTATTGCATGAAACACAACAATTAGTATCATATACAAGTCCAACAACAGCAAAGAAGTACATGACCAGATTATTAGAGTCATACAGCATTGAAACAGGCCCTTTGGCCCACCATGTCTGTGTCCACCAACAGACACCAAACTATACTAACCTCATTTACCTGCACTTGATCCATAGCCTACTATGCCCTGGCATTTTAAGTGCTCATCCAGTTACTTTTTAAATGTTGTGAGAGTACCTGCATCCAACACCCTCTCAGGCTGCATCTTCCATATTTCTATCACCCTCTGGGTGAAAAACAATTTTCTCAGATCTCCTCTGAATCATTTGCCACTCACCTTAAACTTACGCCCTCTGGTCTATTCTCTTTTTAAAGAGATGTTAATTGCGTGTTAAATATAGGTCACATTTCAAGGGGGATATCCCCTTCTCCTTTCCAAATTAATGCCATGTCGTTTATTATATCCATCTGAAGGCTAGGGAGAAAGCCACAGCTGACAGAAGGATCTGACAGGGATGGGGAGGAGATGATGGGGTAAAGCTTTCCCCATATCAGATTTTGGCAGGTATTAACATTTCACAGGTCCAAGCTTCCATCAGTTTTATGAGATTTAAACCTTGGATCCAAGAATCCTTTAATATTGGAGAATTCCAGAATATCTACATCTATATGTCATTAATATTTCTGCATATGCTGTAACACTTTCCTGTCGTTTTTGCAAAGTGCTTATTTTAACAACAGACTCGCAGTCCAATTTAAAGCTCCATTGGATAACGTCCTGCCCTGTCAACTTACCGTTGATTTAACTGCCGATGTTTCAGAAACTCTCCCCATTACAGTCAAAGGGAGTACCTTACAGAACGATTCTTGTTGATAAACAGTCCATTCCCTACTGCAGCCTAACGACAGAATTAGCCTTGTCCTCTGAGCATTGCCAGGAGTGGCAGGCACTGCAAACTTTAAAGGGGCAGCTGCTGTTGGAAAACATTTAAAAATAGTTCACATAATCTCCATGATGGTTTGTGAGCTGCTATTTGAGATGGTCTCCATGTGGTCCTGTCAGTTTCACAGGCACCACTACACTTAGACTGTGTGCTACTAGTAAAGTCACTTTCACTTATGGTGCAGTACATTCGAAACTAATCCAGTTATACTGGGGTCCAGTGTGTGAATAATACAACTAAATCTTATCCATTATTGCCCTCTTTCCACACACTGGCAATTTCCAGCCTTGCGATCAGAAGTGGGGAAATAGGAATCTTGGCTGATCATCCCTTCCCTTTCCCAAGCATACTGAAGCAAGTTGATATATCCTGGTTTATTTTACACCATGAGCAAAAGCATTAGGTCAGCACACAGCATTCCAGGTGACATTACAATACAAGAAACATTGGAATATTCAGTGAACAAATCCATCAGATATACTTTCCATGATTCCAGCAGCTGTTTCATTCAAGTATGGAGTTGCTGTCTAATCACAGCATGCAATCTCTATTGGTTAGTCTACAACAAACCCAGGCATCAACTAGAGGTGGACATGCATGGGTGCAGAAGTTTTGGAACCATTGACCCAAAGTAACATCACACTTAGCACACATCACTTCTGGTGCAGTACACTTGAAACTAATCCAGTTATACTGGGGTCAATCAAGTAAAGCCCACTCATTTCAAAAATAACAGCCAGAACTCCTCCAATTCCTCTTCACCCCTGGCTCCACCCAGTTCTCTCCTCAGGATAGAGTTCCCCAAGTACTATTACTCACTCGTAGATGGTAGACTGCTGCTACAGAGTGTCGGTGTTGGAGGGAGTGGATGTTTGTGAGTGTGGTGCCAATCAAGCGGGCTGCTTTGTCCTGGATGGTGTCAAGCTTCTTGAGTGTTGTTGGAGCTGCACTCATCCAGGGAAATGGGAGTATTCCATCACACTCCTGACTAGTGCCTTAAAGCTGGATAGGCTCCGGGGAGTCAGGAGGCAAGTTACTCATTTTAGGATTCCTAGCCTCTCATTTGCTCTTGTAGCCACAGCGTTTCTATGGCCAGTAACCCCATGATGTCAGTAATGGGGTTTCAGCAATGCCATTGGATCTCATTGATGGTTAGATCCTCTTATGTTGGAGATGGTCATTGTATAGTACTTGTGTGGTGTGAATGTTTTTGCCACTTGTTGGCCCAAGCCTGGATATGGTCCAGGTCTTGCTGCATTTGAATATAGACTGCTTCAGTATCTGAGGAGTCGCAAATAGTGCTGAACATTGTACAAAGATTGGTAAACATCCCTATTTCTGACCTCGTGAAGAAAGCCATTGTTCAAGCAGCTGAAGATGGATGGGTCTAGGAATCTCCTCTGAGTATGTTCTACAGAGGTGTCCTGAGCAGAGATGATTGACCTCGAACAACAAAACTATCTTCTTTAGTGCCAGATATGATACTAACCAGTGGAGAATTTTCTTCCTGATTTCCATTTACTCTAGTTTTCCTCGAAGCCACACTCAGTCAAATCCAGTCTCAATGATGAGTACAGTCACTTTCACCTCGTCTGGAGTTCAGCTCTTTTATCCATGTTTGAACTAAGACTATTTTGAGGTCGGGAGCTCAATGGCCCTGGTGGAACCCAAACTGAGTGTCAGTGAACAGCCTATTGCCAAATCTGTCACTTTACTGATGAGTGAGTGTAGATTGATGGGGCGGTAATTGGCTGGGCTAGATTTTTTGTCTTCTGTGAACGAGACATACCTGAGCAATTTTCTATATTGTCAAGTACATGCCAGTGTTGACTTGTATCTTCAGAACCATTTCCAGATCTTTGTCAGATCCCATAGTTTTTATAGTATCCAATCCCTTCAGCTGTTTCTTGGTATCATGTGGCATGAATCAAATTAACTAAACACTGGCAACTGTGATGTTGGGGACCTCTGGAGGAAGCCAAATTTGGATCATCCACTTAGTACTTCTGTTTGAAAATTGTTACAATTGCTTCAGCCTTCTGTTTTGTACTGATGTGCTACATTCCTCCAATTTGAAGGATGGGAATGTTTGTATGAGGTGATGCCCAGGGCAGGACAAATAATGCAACCAGGAAAACATAATGAATGGTAGGATCCTGGGAAACATCAAAGACTAGAGGGACCTTGCTACATGTGTCCACCAGTCCCTTAAGGTAGCAGGACAGGTAGATAACGTGGTTTGTAAGGCCAGTGGGATACAGGCCTTTATGAACCGAGACATAGAGTTTAAGAGCAGGGATGTTATGCTCGAACTGTATAAAAAGTTGTTTAGGCCACAGTTACAGTAGTGTGTGCAGTTCTGGAATCCACGTTATAGGAGGGAATGTGATTGCACTGCAGAAGGTACAGAGGAGATTTACCAGGATAGTAGGAACTGCCGATGCTGGAGAATCTGAGATAACAAGGTGTAGAGCTGGATGAACACAGCAGGCCAAGCAGCATCAGAGGAGCAGGAAGGCTGACGTTTCGGGCCTAGACCCGCCTCCAGAAATGAGGGAGGGGAAGGGGGTTCTGAAATAAATAGGGGGAGAGGGGGAGGTAGTTGGAGAGGAGACAGACCGGTCAAAGAGGCAGGGATGGAGCCAGTAAA
>NC_063358.1:17251018-17269073 GCF_021869965.1 Rhincodon typus | reverse complement strand
CTGTTTTTGTTCCTGATTTACAGCATCCGCAGTTCTTTCGGTTCTGATCTAATTGCTGTTTGTTCATGAGGAGGTCTGACAGCCACAATGACAACACCTTGACACCTCCAGTTTGAAATTGACCTCATTTTGGAGTCAATTAGTCCAGTTTCTAGGAGAGCATGAGGCTAGTGTCCTGAACAGTGAAGCTGAAGTCTATCCTTCCCTGAGCCTCAGGCCTAGTTTCAGTGCCAGATGGAAAATCCAACAAGCTGGCACTCCAGTTCGGATCAGAACCATCATTTCCAAGTTTTTACTGCTTTTTACTGCCACAAGGAGAGAACATGAGTAAATAATGTTGGCAACTCCCCAGGTTGCCAGAAAGGCAACAACAACGTCATACTTAGTTTCTAAGGTTTTGGAGTCGATCTGTAGCTCGGGTTGTGGGTGTTGAGGTTGGTTGGCTCACCGAGCTGGTTTGTTGTTCCGCAGACGTTTCGTTACCGTGCTTGGTAACATCCTCAGTGCAGCCTCTGATGAAGCGTCAGTGTGTTTTCCCGCCTGGAAGTGAGGCAATCCATCACAATGGACCCCAGAGTTTCAAAATCAGGCGGGAAAACACACCGACGCTTCATCCGAGGCTGCACTGAGGATGTTACCAAGCACAGTAACGAAACGTCTGCGGAACAACAAACCAGCTCGGCGAGCCAACCAACCTCAACAAGCACACAATTTATAGACACAGCCAGTCAATATGGCATTTTATAAATTACTGCTTTAGAAATAAAACCAGTCTGTATTCAAAACTAAAACACAAACAGATTCTAAACAAGGTCTTACACCTAACATGCATTGTCTGACCTAAACTGTCACCTCTTCTTTACACTGATGAAACCTTTAGTTCTCTCAGGACCATGACTTGAAAGGAATTCGGGGATTTACATATACATATTAATCAATTAAACCTTCTAACTGATTAAAGATTTAACAGCATCTTAGGTTTTTTTAGTATATCCTCATCAATGGTGTGAGCCTTTTAATTATAAATTTTGTGTCTTCTACTACCTCTCTCACTAACACACACACACACACACACTCTGAAAGCTTGTGTTTTCAAATAAATCTGTTGGACGATAACCTAGTGTCATGTGATTTCTGACTTCATACACGCACCACCCTCTGCGTGAAAAAATTGTCAATTAGGTCCCTTTTAAATCTTTCCCCTGTCACCTTAAAAACCATGTCCTCTAGTTTTGGACTCCCCCACCCTGGAGCCTTACTATTCACCATATCCATGCCCCTCATGATTTTATAAACCTCTATAACATCAACCCACAGCCTCCGACGCTCCAGGGAAAATAACTCCAGACTATTCAGCCTCTTCCTATAACTCAAATCCTCCAAGCTTGGCAAAATCCTTATAAATCTTTTCTGAACCCTTTCAAGTATCCCAACATCCACCCTATAGCAGGGAGATCCAGAATTGAACACAGTATGCCAAACATGGCCTAACAAATATCCATACATCCACAACATGACGTCCCAACATCTATACTCAATGCACCAACCAATAAAGGCAAGCATATCAAACACCTTCTTCACTATCCCTATCTGCCTGTGACTCCACTTTCAAGGAACCGTGAACCCGCACTCCAAGGTCTCTTTGTTCAGCAACGGTCCCCAGGACCTTACCATTAAGTGTAAAAGTCCTGCCCTGACTTGCCTTTTCAAAATGCAGCACCTCACATTTATCTAAATTAAACTCCATCTACCAGTCCTTGGCCCATTTGATCAAGGTTCCTTTGCACTGAGGTAACCTTCTCCACCAACCACTACACCACCAATTTTGGTGTAATTTGCAAACTGACTAACCGTATCTCCTATGTCCACTACCAAACCATTTATATAAATGACAAAAAGCAGTGGACACAGCGCCAGTCTTTGCGGCACACCACTGGTCACAGGCCTCCAGTTTGAAAAGCCACCCTGTCTCCTACCTTCAAGCCAGTTCTGTATCCAAATGGTTAGTTCTCCCTGTGTTCCATGCCAAACTGCCATGAGGAACTTTGTTGAACACCTTACTGAAGTTCTTATAGAACACGTCCACCGCTCTGCCATCAATCCTCTTCGTTACTTCTTCAAAAAAACTCAATCAAGTTAGTGAGACATGATTTCCCACACAGAAAGCCATTTTGACTATCCCTAATCGGTCCTTGCCTTTCCAAATACATGTAAATCCTGTCCCTCAGGGTTCCCTCCAACAATTTGCCCACCACCAATTCAGGCTCACTGGTGTGTAGTTCTCTGGCTTTTCCTTACCACCTCTCTTAAATAGCGGCACCATGTTAGTCACCCACCAGACTTCTGGCACCTCACCCGTGGCTATCAATGATACAAGTATCTCAGCAAGGGACTCAGCAATCACTTCCCTAGCTTCCTACAAAGTTCTACATTCACCTGATCAGGTCCCAGTGACTTATCCATCTTTGTGCATTTTAAGACATCCAGCACCTCCTCCTCAGTAATATGGACATTTTTCAAAATGTCACTATTTATTTCCCCAAGTTCTCTAGCTTCCATATCCTTCTCCATAATAAACACTGATGCAAAAAACTCATTTAGTATCTCCCCCAAAGGCTGCAGTTCCACACATAGGCAGGATCCCAGCTTCAAGTCCTAGATCCTTCTCTCCTGAATCAAGGTCATTTCTAACTATTGCACAAATTCTATCCTTGACTGAGTGTGCTCTCCCTCTATGTTCACTCAAAGTGGTCTGTCTGTGGCAGAGAATTCCACAGAATGTTTTCAAGGAGGAGTTAGGATTTAGTTGCTAAAGGAATAAAAGGGCATGGGGAGTGAAATAACTCCACAGAAGCCGGTATCCCATCACCGTCACCCTATATTTACATGTGGAGAGTCCTTGACATTGATCCAGCTCTCTAGCGACAGCTCTCAGAGTGAACAGGATGCCAGACACTCCTGTTCCTGTCAGTCAGCCAGGGCTCCCTGATTGGACCAGATTAACAACCCCATCAGGGAACTCATACTGTATGAGGTCCATCTGGCTGACCTCATTACAATCGCTACAGGGAGAAAACAGGAAAAGGGGACTGACTTGGATGATCAGCCATAATCATACTGAATGACAAAGTGGACCTGAAGGGCCAAAATGGCTTTATCCTATTCGTATTTACATGAGTACATTACTGCTGTTAAATTTTAGCATAGACCTTAATTACCACAACCAGCTGGCTCCTTTCTCTATAATATGGCAAGAACCAATTCTAATCTGAGCCACTGAATTTAACCATCAGTGACTGCCTATCGCAAAATCCATTTCTGATTGGATCTTCTAGGTAATGGTGGCTTCTCATCTTCGGATTCTCACATTGTCCTCTTCTCTTGGTGATACTAACTGCCTTGTCCATTCCTCTCCTCTTCCTGTGTTGGAAGATGCTCTGTTTGATTCTTGCTTTGCAATTGGTCAGCCTCAAATTTATTGATGTCAAGTCCACCCTTCCTTCAATCCATCTTCTACTTCCTCCATTATCACTGTAACAATCCTGGTACTTGGAAAACTTAATGAGA
This sequence comes from Rhincodon typus, assembly GCF_021869965.1. Classification (NCBI taxonomy): domain Eukaryota; kingdom Metazoa; phylum Chordata; class Chondrichthyes; order Orectolobiformes; family Rhincodontidae; genus Rhincodon; species Rhincodon typus. Next base: position 17,265,506 of record NC_063358.1, on the reverse strand, counting down.
TTTAATTTTAATTGACACCAGCCATAGCAGATGGTGGAATTTGAATTTCCGTAAAGAAGAAATCTGGAACTAAGAGCCTAATCAAGACCATGAAACTATTCTTGATTGTCAGGAAAATCCATCTGGTTCACAAATGTCCTTTAGGGAAGGAAACTGCCATCCTTACCTGGTCTGGTCTACATGTGACTCCAGCTCTGTAGTAATGTGGTGGACTCTTAGCAACTAGGGACAGGCAATGCTTACATCCTATGAATGAGCAAAAACTAAGATAGAATATGATTTAGCCTATGTCACATCATGATGATTCAAAATACTGAAAGCATCACGACTGACCTTCCTCTGGATCCACAGTTAATGACCTTGGAATCGATCAAATGTTAAATCGGTCAAGAGTTATCATTACTAACTCATGGCTAAAGATTTCTACAGATTTTGAGAACAGCTCTCCCCAAACCTTTGGACCTTGGTCTTTTGAACCTTTCTTTCAGGAATCAACCTCAACAGGAAACAGAGTGGAGACTTTGCACAAAAGCAATGAGTTGAATGTCAACCGAGAGACAGATGTCCTGATTGTCAAAGGAGATTTGTTCAGGGTGTAACGGTAAGACAAGGAACTCTAATACAGTAAAAACAAGGACACATTTGTGCTTGAGAATTTGTACATGAAGGGCCTTTTTCTGTGCTATGGACTTGTATGACTGTGTGAGAATTTGACATCTAGTTTTTAAAAATTTAATTTCTATTGTCCATCCATAAATTGTCCTGGACAAGACTGTGGTGAGCCTTCATATTAAACTGCTGCAGACCATGTGGTGTAACCACATGCACAAGGCAGTTAGGGAGGGCGTTCCAGGATTTTGACCCAGCATCACTGAATGAACATCAATCCAGTTCCAAGGTAGAACGGCGCGTGAGCTGGACAGTTACTTGCAGATGGCACTCAGAGTCCAACTGATACCGGAAAAGATCTACGTTAAGTTGTAAATGATTACCATATCCTTTCATTCCATTCCTGAGCAAGTCTATTACTTAATTAGCATCTTGCAAACAGCGGTGAGACAGTTTTACATTCAGATGTCTCACATTCAGAAAACAATCATCTCTCCAAATAGAGCCATAAATTCAAAGAGAAATGTATATAAATTATAGCAGAGAAACAAGCTGATTGCCAATAACCCAAATCAGTAGAACCATATGGGAGAGAAATTGTTAAAGGAGTAACTGAATTCTGAGTGGGAAGTTCCCTTGCTCCAGTGTGTCACACTACATTCTGCTAGGAGACAGGCTGACAACTTAATCTGAAATCTCAGCCTTTGTAATATCATCGCTGCACCAAATTCCACAACTCTCCTTTTAAGAGCAATGTGGAAGGACCTTCACTCGCACAGACTGCAGTGGATCAAGCAAGTAGCAGCTCATCAGCAGGCTAAGCATTCTGCTCTGTATCCCACATGGATGCAGAGGGAGGGACTGAGAAAGACAGTAGAATGGAAACAAATCCGTATTCCTTCACCACCAGAAGCCCTAGCAGTATTGACCATAATGTGGAATATTTACAGTGTACACTTATTGGTGAGACAGAAAGATATAGATGTATGCCAGTTAATAATATTCTTCTTCGTAAATGTATTTTTTTAAAAATAGCTTTAAAAACCCAGTGTCCACTTGATAGTCTAGTGCTACAGAATGCTCTGGGGTTAGATTCTATATCTTTCTCCCCAAAATGCATTTATGTAACACAGTAAAAATATCTTAGACTCTTCACAGGAATGTTATCAAACAGAATTTCACATGGGGAGATATGAGGAGAGGTGAATGAAGTATCTTCCTTGACCAAGTTAAATAGCATCTTAAAAAGCAGAGAGAAAGAGGGATACAGAAGGTTGTGCATTTCCACTGCTAAATGTCTAGGCAGCTGAAGGTGCCGCAACCAATAGAAGGGCAGCGGAATCCTGGAATGATCCAAAAGCAAGGGTTAAGTACAGAAGTTAAGTACAGATATGGCCCCTATATCTCAGGAAGGATGTACTGACCCTGGAGCAGGTTCAGAGGAGGTTCATGAGAATGGTCCCAGGAATGGAAAGCTTAACATACAAGGAACACTTGAGGACTCAGGGACTATACTGATTGGAGTTTAGAAGGATGGGGATCTAATTGAAACTTACAGAATACTGAATGGCCTGGACAAAGTGGATGTTGGGAAGATGCTTCCATTGGTAGGAGAGACTAGGACCCGAGGGCACAGCCTTAGAGTAAAGGGAAGACCTTTCAGAACGAAGATAAGGAGAAACTTCTTCAGCCAGAGAGTGGTGAATCTATGGAATTCACTGCCACAGAAGGCTGTGGAGGCCAGGACATTGAGTATATTTAAGACTGAGATAGATAGGTTCTTGATTATCAAGGGGATCAGGGGTTATTGGGAGAAAACAGGAGAATGGGGTTGAGGCTTCGCCTCCGCCGCATCTGCTCCCAGGATGAGGCATTCCACTCCCGTACATCTCAGTTGTCCTCGTTTTTCAAGGACCGTAACTTCCCCCCCTCGGTGGTCGAGAATGCCCTCAACCGTGTCTCCCACATCTCCCGCACCTCATCCCTCACACCCCGCCCACGCAATAAGAACCAAAAAAGAATCCCCCTCGTCCTCACGTACCACCCCACCAACCTCCGGATCCAACGCATCATCCTCCGACACTTCCGCCATCTGCAATCCGACCCCACCACCAAAGACATCTTTCCCTCCCCACCCTTATCTGCTTTCCAGAGGGACAACTCTCTCCATGACTCGCTTGTCCGCTCCACACTCCCCTCCAGCTCCACCACACCCGGCACTTTTCCCTGCAACCGCAGGAAGTGCTACACCTGCCCCCATACCTCCTCCCTCACCCCCATCCCAGGCCCCAAGAAGACTTTCCACATCAAGCAGATGTTCACCTGCACATCTGCCAATGTGGTATACTGCATCTGCTGTACCCGGTGTGGCTTCCTCTACATCGGGGAAACCAAGCGGAGGCTCGGGGACTGCTTTGCAGAACACCTACGCTCGGTTCACAATAAACAACTGCACCTCCCAGTCGCGAACCATTTCAACTGCCCCTCCCATTCCTCAGATGACATGTCCATCCAGGGCCTCCTGCAGTGCCACAACGATGCCACCCGAAGGTTGCAGGAACAGCAACTCATATTCCGCTTGGGAACCCTGCAGCCCAATGGTATCAATGTGGATTTCACAAGTTTCAAAATCTCCCCTCCCCCTACCGCATCCCAAAACCAGTCCAGCTCGTCCCTGCCTCCCTAACCTGTTCTTCCTCCCACCTATCCCCTCCTCCCACCTCAAGCCGCACCTCCATCTCCTACTGACCAACCTCATCCCGCCCCCTTGACCTGTCCGTCCTCCCTGGACTGACCTATCCCCTTCCTAACTCCCCACCTACACTCACCTTTACTGGCCCCATCCCCGCCTCTTCGACCTGTTTGTTTCCTCTCCACCTATCCTCTCCTCTATCCATCTTCTATCCGCCTCCCACTCTCTCCCTATTTATTTCGGAACCCCCTTCCCCTCCCCCTTTTCTGATGAAGGGTCTAGGCCCGAAACGTCAGCCTCTCTGCTCCTATGGTGCTGCTTGGCCTGCTGTGTTCATCCAGCCCTGCACCTTGTTGTCTTGAATGGGGTTGAGGAACTTGATTGAATAGTGGAGCAGACTTGATGGGCCGAATGGCCTATTTTCTGCTCCTCTGTCTTATGGTCTTATGTCGGGTATCAACAAACAACATTTTTTCCAAGCAAATACTGTTTCTTTTTAAAGAACTAGGGGTTAACTTGCTCTGTGGTGACAATATTTTATTGATCCATTATTATCAGTTCTCATCTCTGACCTTCCTGTGACACTGAACCTGCTGTACAGGCAAACAGTGCATTTTGCTTTATCTTTTTCATCTCAGTACAGCTTTATAACGAACCCTCTCATGCTGTACGCTTGTTCAGATTTTTACAAGCACTGTCTCCAGAGTGTGATCCCTCTCCATAAACAGTTTTTTATGTTCTAGCACTGGAGGGCTTGTCAAAGGACATAGGAGGAACGGTTGAAGACTCTGGGTCTGTGCCCGAAGTTTAGAAAAATGAGGGTGGGCGGTCTGATTGAAACTTAGAGAATACTGAGACACCTGGATACAGTGGACATGGAGAAGATGTTTCCACTAATAGGAGAAACTAAGACCTGAGGGCTTAGTGTGAAGAGTGCCTCAGAGCGAAGAGACAATCTTTAGAACTGAGATGAAGAGGAATTTCTTCAGCAAGAGGTGCTTAATCTGTAGAACTCATTGCTGCAGAAGGCTGTGGAGGCCATGTCACGGAGTGTATTTAAGACAGGGACAGACAGATTCTTGATTAGTAAGGGGATTAAAGGTTATGGGGAAAAGGCAGGAGAATGGGATTGAGAAATATATCAACCATGGTCAAATGACAGAGCAGACTCGCTGGGCTGAATGGCCTAATTCAGCTCCTATCTCTTATAGTTTGATTTGTCAATACAGATGATATCTGACTTCCTAGATGTCAATTTTGGGCACTGTAGTCTTGGAAAGGACAACTGACCAAAACCTAAACCACCAGTTACATGGAATGGTAGGGTGATAGTGTTTTTGCGGGGGGTGGTTTAAAAAAAAGGCAATTTCTGCTACTCAGTTCTGTGCCAAAATTACAAATGCATTAAAATTTTTCTACAAACTGCACACAAGAGGAAGTGCTGTCTCTCACATGATGAGAGCACAGGGCAGGGGGTGATGGTAGTGATGGCCTAGTGGTATTATCACTGGATTGTTAATCCAGAGACCAGGATAATGTTCTGGGGACCTGGGTTCAAATCTCACCACAGCAGATGGTGGAATTTGAATTCAAAAAATATCCAGAATTGAGAATCTAATGATGGCCATGAATCGATTGTCAGGAAAAACCCAGTTGGTTCACTAATGCCCTTTAGGGAGGGAAACTGTCATCCTCATCTGGTCTGGCCTATATATGACACCAGACCCACCACAATGTGGTTGACTCTTAACTGCCCTCTGGGCAAGTAGGGATGGGCAATAAATGCTGCCTAGACAGCAACACCCTCATCCCATGAATGAATAGAGGGAAAAAGAAAATTGCTGAAACAAGAGGCAGGAGATGTATTTCCAAACATCTCTTTCAATCATTACCTGATCTGATGTTTAAAGATTGCAAGAAGCTGGGTGATGCCTCTTTTCACCCCACACTACATTCAATCCATTCCCCTGCTCCCGCTTCCAGCCATCCTCCCAATCCCATTTCATAGGCTATTTAACTACACAGAATGCAATATTTTGACAATATTTATTTAAACGTTGTTAATTTGAACATACTATAAAGAAAGAAACATTGCAGCGAATCCTCAAGTCACAGAACCAGAACAAGGTGACACTGGAATTCTCCCAAGGTCAAATTATTCATCGTTCCTTGTTCTAATTTATGCAGTTGCAAACAGAAGCATTCTGTCAAAAGCAGGATTTTAGAATGGGGAGTGTACTTAATGCACGCACACTTGTGTAGTTGTCTCCTTCTTATGCAGAAGTGATGACCTGCTCCAAACAATTTTAAATTTTGCGAAACTCCTGTAGCTTCCAGACACTGTGGTGCATGTTTGATCTTTCATTGTCAATGGAGGGTATGAAAGATTTAACTTCAATTGATGCATTTATAGTTTTCCTATACCAATATCCCTTTTCCTCTTCTTCCCATACTGTGCCATATAACATTCAGTCCACATCCAGCAATTTAACTCGTGCAATAAACATTTCAGTTCAAACGCTGCAAGACCCTACTACCCGACTATTTCATGTAGCATTCGGCTCCCATTTTGCATTAAAGTTGCGCAATAAGTTTTCAGTCTCTGCATGGTATGTGGTTCCACCTTTCCTAATCATTTTGATTCTTTCAATGGGATGTGAGCATCCCTGCCAAAACCAGCATTTGTTACCCATCCCTAACTACTGTGAAGTAGGAGGTAGTGATGAGCCACCTTCTTAGATCACTGCAGTGCACATGCTGTAGATTTGGAGTTCCAATTTTTTTGTCACCCTCTGTCTAGGTGCAGGGAACCTGGTCAGTCATGGCCTCACAAATACATATCACTTTCTTCAGTAAAGCCTGGTTCATCCTTTAGTGTCTTCACCCTTCAAACACTCAGCATTCTACCTACCATCATCTTCAACCTCGTGCCCAAACTACCCCTGTGGAATATATTGCTCAGGCTGGACATCAAATGCCTTTGTTCAACTGTGCTAACCGAAAATCCATGCAGCCCAAGACAATTTTTATAAATCCATAAATGGTGATACAGGAAAGGATTAGGTGCTAAATACAAAATAAGAAGTTGGACACCAAAGGCTGAGGCCTGGCCAACACTCAAACAACTCCAAAGTCTGATTCAAGCTTGGTTGCAATGTCCAGGATTCTCCAATGATACCGATGGGAATAGGATTTTTTTGAGGATATCCTCAAAAGGGCATCCTGTAAGAAGGTAGTCAAGCTGGTATCCTGAGCAAAGGTATCCTGCCTCGTCCCAAGTCTGATCAGAGAAACCCAAGCATTCGGAATGGCTTCCTGAGTAGTTTGCAAAGTCAAGTTCTCTCAAAACTCCTCCTATTAGCAGTGAGCTCTTCATTCAGACAAGAGATGGACATAGTCCACTGGGAAGGCTCCCGATCTTGATTTGTCTCCTTCTACATGTCCAACCTGCAAAAGAAACCAATTTGAGCAATTAAGATTAATACATAACTAGCAATTTATTACTGCTTTAAAATGGTTGAAGCAAATCACTACCACACTGCCTTCCTCTGTTGACCCCTGACTACAAAGGCTCTGATGACTGATATGAACTAAACTATGCCTATAGTTCACCACTGAGTTAAAGCAGCCTAACATGTGAGTGGCTAGATTCCTAGTCAACGTGGAAGTAACCGTCCTTAAACAGGATGATTGTAGTGGGTGCGAAAACTGGCATCAGGAAACGTGAACTAGTGAGACAAAAGAGAAGCATGAACTGATGAAGTTCCTACTCAAATCTTTGTTGTGGAGGTTGTGAATAGGCTGGGGCTACTGCATGAGGTGTTTTGCAGTCAAATAGCCAACTGACACATTCCAATGAGATTTGCACATGAAGAATGTCCAGTGGCCACAGCACCACCTGTGGAATTGCTCCCCCCCACCCCCAGAAAGTGTCTGGATCCAAGCAATAACCACCCATGTTTCAGATGAACCATGAAATCAAGGCTCTGAACACCTTCCTGGGTGGATAGAAAAGATCCCATGGCACTGTTTTGAAAAATAAAAGAGACCAGGGTCTTCTCCATGGTGACCTGGCCAATAATTATCCCTCATCAAAAACAATTTTAAAAGAATTCCAAACGTTTATCTCATTGCTGCTGCTCGAGTTTTCTGAGTGCAACGTGGGTGCCACATTTCCTAGATTACATTAAGACAATTTTCCACAAAGTTCTCAGTTGTCTGTAAAGCACTTATGACATAATAATTGTCAAATATGCTATATAAATACAACAGATAATAAGAACTGCTGATGCTGGAGTCCATTCCTGAAGAAGGGTCCCGACCCAAAACGTCAGCTTTCCTGCTCCTCTGATGCTGCCTGGCCTGCTGCGTTCCTCCAGCTCCACACTGTGTTATCTCTATACATAATTGCAAGGTTTTCTTTACTTCCTATTTCCTTTGATAATTCACCTCTAACACAGGCCTTTGGCTCCCATATTTTCCTTGCTCCACCATTGACAACTGTGTCTTCAGCTGTCAAACAAACATTCTCCCTAAACCCCTCACAATTTTAAGAAGGAAGCGAGTGGGGCAATCAATCAGAAATCCTTCTTTTGGCCACCTGTCTTACCTTCTGCACCTATATACAATTGGTCAGGTGCAGTTGACTGCAATTAACTGAATCCTTTCTGTGTCAGATGTATATTACGCATGTCCTCATGTGGCTCTGTGTCAAATCTTATTTGATAACACTCCTGTGAAATGCACAATACAAATGCAAGTTGTTGTTGTGAGATATGCAATGTGTAACTTGAAGCTATTCTCTCAACATGAAGGCATTTGCTCACTGATCTCATGTCTGCCTCAACTGCATGTGACGGCTACAAAGTTTACTGAGTGGCACAAGGAGTTCTTGCAAAGGCAGATACTCACCCACCAAAACGAATCTTCTTCTCCAGTCACAACAATGACCTCCCCCTTAGTAAAGGTCAGCTCATCGGGATGGTCTGCTGTACAGTCCAGGATTGCTTTAACTCTCTTCTGCTTCAGCTTTACCTGTGGAAGTGAACCGAGTGAAACAGCACTCCTAAACAACATGCACAGTACCCGACAATAGAAAATCCAAAGGGGGCTCTCTTGATATTACTAATCCTCAAGATATGGGCATCACTGACATTTATTGCCCCGTCCGCTAGCTGCCTTATGGTGGTAGATTCATGTGGAAGGAGGCCATTCAGCCTATAGGGTCTGAGCCATCCCTCTGAAGAGCATCCCACCCATACCCAGCCCCATTCACCCTATCCCTGTTTACCAAGGCTAACCCACCTAGACACTGTGGGCAATTTAGCATGGCCAATCCACCTAATCTGCTTATCTTTGGATTGTGGGAGGAAACAGGAGCACCTGGAGGAAACCCACGCAGACACGGGGAGACACTGTACCGTTGGGCCAGTCTGCGCCTGAACCAATGCTGGGGCCATTGTTTTTGTGAACAGCACAAGTAGGGAAGTAGAGGAGATTTTAAACTAAATAGTGGGTCCAAGTCGTCAAGTGTGAATAAATGTGTGATATCAGACAATGGAAAAAAACTGAGTCAGGAAAACATTAGAAATATGGGAAAGGAAGATCAGTGAACTGCTGCAAGGGACAGAAGGCCTCAGGTTTATACTATTTCCTTCAAATGATTTAGATGAGGGGAGTAAAGACATGGGAGCTAAACTTTCAAATGGCACCAAGATAGAAACATATATTGCAAAGATTTAAGAAGGTCATTGAAGATATAAATAGGTCAAGTGAGTGACATATGATGTGGGATAATGTGAACTTGTTCACGTTGGCAGGAAGAATGAAGGCAGAAGAGATCGTTTGTCTTACCTAACAAGAATCTTAATATTATCAGCGAAATATGGGAATGTGGAATTCAAAACATGATAGGTGGATAAGACTTAAAAAAGGGCCAAAATGATCCACTTCTGCTCTCAGTTAGGACATTCATGTGTTGGGGAAAGAAGAAAGTGTCAGAACCCCGTACGCTGGGATTTCTTGTGGGATTCAGTTGCTGGAGAGCAGCAATATTGAAAGGTTCAGGGAAGAGGAAGTCTGGATTAGATTGGGTAACTTTGTTTGCTCTATAACTTGGACCTCTTTCCTGCCACTTTGAGAAATAGGTGACGAAATGTTGGATGGATCAACAAGCTGATTACCATGTCAGGAACATTCTTTCCATTACCAACAAGTCCAGGAGTAGGAGTGGAGCTGCTGCCTTTGAGGTGGGAGCTCCATACGCTGAACAAGAGCTCCTGACTAAGTACTACATATACGTGAAAACACCAGCACACACTGGAGCAACCAAATGCTGTTGGATATGGCAGAACTTTCCCTACTTGTACAATACAGAACAAGTTCACCATCAACTCACCCCAAACGACCTCCTCGGCAGCGGCACAGGGATTGGTTTGGAGCTTTCTGGAACTATATAAACATCTTCCCGACTCCTTGAACTCGAGTCTGTTGGTGAGAGATATTCCCCTTTTGTGGGGGGCGGGGGGAATGAGAAACAAGATTTATTTCCACAGAATCACTTAGCCCATTGAGCGTGTAGTAGCCTACTGAAAGACCGATGCCATTCGGCCATTGTGTCCCCTACTTTTTCTCAATAACTCTGAAAAGACATTGGCCCCCTGCTCTCTTCCTTCCCACTGTTGCCCAACCAGTATTCCTCGAGCAGTATTAACCAGGTCTGAGTGCTTAGTTGAGCGATCAGGTGAAATTTAAACCACTCACAAGATGCATTAAGAGCAAGGTAGCCTATTTGACTGGGGTTGACGCAGTTGTTCTATAACGGGTGCAGAGATTATCTTACTTTTGTTTTAAAACAAAATGAACAAAAAATTAAAAGCTAATGCATTAAGCATCTCCTGCTAACTTACAAACTCCATCTTGCACTCGTGCTGACTTATCTCATCTGGTTTTAATCTGGTTGCCTACTTGATGAGCTCTCTAATGGCTAAGAGAAGGTCCACAAATATTAGTGGAGCAAATATGAACCTAAATTGCAATTTGTCTTACATTGTCTCTGTTGGAAAGTTGCTAACAACAGTCAGAGAAGAACAAAATGGACATGTGCCCATTTAACCCATAAATGGACTAGTGAGAATCTGCTTGAATGAAGGCAAATACCTGGTTTTCTTCCCCCAATATCATGCAACAATTAAAACTGCAATGACACAAGATACCAACATGAATGCAATGGAGTTTGGGAACATCATCTTAACCTCTTCCTCATTCCTGTGTGATATTCCTTGAGGCAGTGGGAGTGATGGGTTTGACAGGAATTTCAAGAACAGATACACAGCTGGAAGGTTTCAGTTTGACCTACCTCTTGGCTTCTTTACTCCCTCTTCTCTGCTGGGTTTCCTAGTGAATGTTATACGGTTAGGGCTGCAAAGAAATGATTTTTTTTAAATTTAAAAAGAAATGGTGATTTTGTCATAGATCTCAGCATAGACTGTACTGAACAAAATCACCTATCACCCCTGTGCTCACTAACCTGCACTGGTTCCCAGTTTAGAAAGGTTTTAAAATGTTTGCCCCTGTGTTCAAATTCCTGCACGATCTTTCTCTTCTCCAACCCAATAGCCTCCTCCGCTATTCCTTGGAGACCTTCAGAACTCTCAGCTCCAAGTCTGACCTCTTGTACATCCCCGATTTTAAACTATTCCACCATTGGTGGCCTTGTCTTCCATGGGTGGAAGCCTGAACTGGGCCATTCCTTCCCTAAACCTCTCTAACACCTCTTTTCCCAATAACAGAGGTCGTTGACCAAGATTTTAGCAACCTGTCCTAGTGTCTCCTTGTTGTGGCTCAGTGTCAAAGCTGGAGTCTGTCTCTCTCTTGTTCTTCACAGTACAGTTCAAAGGCAGTAGCTAAAAGGCAACGTATGCGCATTTTGGGCGCAGAGATTTGGCAAGAGACTTGCATTCCGGGCGATAGGACATTCTGTTCTGAAATTTTAACCTAGTCGGTTTCCTGCTGGTCTGGGCAGAACCTCCTGTCCAAACGCAAGCCCGATGCTTTGATCCTTTACATTTCCCATGCTGGAGAGGATCAGAATAGCAAAATCACAAAGATCATTGAACAGCGTCCAGAGCACAAAGAGGACAACGAATTCCCCTCCCTATCCCTATAAAACCATGGCATCAAGGAACCAAAGCCACCATTTCCTGAAACCTTTCTCCCATTCATCCCCACCACAACAAAACAAGGCCACCAAGGGGAGGAATACAACTTACAGTGAGCACATTGACGCCGACGTATTCCATTAGTTTTCACCCTTCCTTCCCCCTTCAAAATCGGCAACTATTCTTGGAATAACGCACGCTGATCAACTGTCACCAGTCAATCCTCACACCCATAGAGGGACCACTTGACCTTGTCTAAGTATCTCCCACTGAATTCCCCACTTAGCTCTGTAACATGGAAAGGCAATTGGTAACTGTGTCCCAACAAGATGCAAATAGCTCCTTCGATTCTGTTCTGCTCCAGAATAGCTGGCACACTAGAAATGCCGACTTTGTAATTGGCAATTAGTGGTGGTGGAAAAATGGTTAGTGACATTGCACCTGATGGGAGCATTTTGAGTGCTATCCTTAAAACAGCAGTTCTACAGCCTACTGGAAAAGAACAGAGCTCAGTTTTGAACCCAACATAAAACCCACAAGCTACACTCGTCACCTTCATATGAGCCTAGTATACGGTTAAGATTCTGTTGTTGTCAGACCAGCTCCATTCTGAAGAAGAGCCAGACTTGAAACATTAGCCTTGTTTCTCTCGCTGCAGATGCTGCCAAACCTCCTGAGTTTCTCCAGCAGTTTTTGGATTTATTTCAGATCTCCAACATCGGCAGCATTTTTATTTTTATTTCAGCTGAGATGAAGTTTGCTCAGTAAGGGATGCTTGCTGTCAAGTGGGCATGGAGCTCCTACCTCACTGGCAGTGGCGGCTCTGACACTGGCACCGGGTGGTTGGGGGGGTGGTGTTGCTCTGCGTTCTGAAGGGGCGCTTCACTCTTTGACCCCTGCCTCTTGAAATCCGGCACCTCAGCTGGTGTCTGATTTCCCCAGTGATGGGCCATTCTGGTCTGAGAGTTTGACTTGGTCTGAGAGCTGGAGATCTCTGTTGATCCACCGATCGAGTGTCTCCAAAAGACAGCCGGGCATCCTGGATGAAATGAATAAAAATATGGTGACATTTTCAGCCTGCTCAGGTTCAAATTCCAGCCTCCAAGCTCACCCCCAATCAGGGTAGAAGATTCAGTCCAATGTTTCATATTGACAGGAAAATAATTGACCGGAAAAAATAGTGCTCCTTCTCTCTCCACACATGCTACATGCCCTGCCGTAGTATTTCTAGCAATTCCTGATTTTAGATTAGCTTTTGCATTAAAATTATTGTTTCCCTTCATCTGGGGAACATCCTTCCCAAGTCTGTCCTGACAAAACCCGCAGCGACCAGATTCAGCACCAGGCCTGAGTCTAGTAGGCCGAGCCTAACTTCCAACTGAGCACCAGGCCTACTAGCGGGCACAGCCTAACCCCAGAGAAAACCCAAAATTCCCAACCTTAAAAATAGGTTTTCTTTCCTGTCAGTTCGACGCCTGAAAAGTTGCAAACATTTCACAGGCAGGGTTAGTCTGTATGTCACTACTAAACTCGAGTGAAAGGAGCAGATTACCTGGAGTTTTGGAAGGTGAGATCCCATGACTCGGTGATGGGGCAAGTACAGGACCATTCCCAAGGGAGCATCGTTTGTTCTGTCCATCTATGGACACAGCTACAGGAAGAAATTCCACGTAATTCTATTCATCCTTTACATCAAAGTGTTGTACAGACTAAACATAAAGTGGTGTTTTCATAACGCAAATATTAAATCTTTAAATCAAATCTTTAAGCATAACACTAGTCATTAATAAGTCCACTACTTAATTCAGGAGAAACTTTTTGGACTGCTAATATGGAACTCAATACCACAGCAAATAGACAAGGTGAACGACATGGATGTATTTATGGAGAAGTTTGATAAATACATGAGGGAGAAAGAAATAGGTAGTGAGTCCCGATGAGAGATGTAAACCCGAAACGTCAGCTTTCCTGCTCCTCTGATGCTGCTTGACCTGCTGTGTTCCTCCAGCTCCACACTGTGTTATTTCAGACTCCAGCATCTGCAGTTCTTGCTATCTTGGAATCTTGAACATTCTTTACCCCAGAGTTTATTTTGATTTTTAGACATTAAAAGGGAATCAAAGGACATGAAAGTTTGGAAAGTGGAACTGATATCTGAAATCAGCCACTATCATATCAAACAGCAGAGCAGACTCAAGGGGCCGAATGGCCTACTCTTGCTTCTATTTTGTAAGTTTCCATGTTAGTGGGGTTAGATCCATAGGGATGGGAGGAGGTTGATGTGGAACAGAAACCCTGTCATGGACCTGTTGGGCTGAGTGGCCTGTGTCAGTGCTTTGAGCATTATGCATTGCCCGCAAGACTGGACTGGCCAAACCCATGTTATATTGACCCCTTTACAGGCAAGAGGCAGAGAGGAGTTCAATTCTGCGGACACTGAAAAGCCAGTGTGCTATCCAATTCCCCTCCCACTTACTGCAAACCCATATTCCTGACCATTGCTGTGGAGCACTCACCCCTGGTGAAGGTTTTAACTGGCAGTGGTGGCGGCGTGCTGTTGCTGGTTGGTGAATGAGCAGACGACTTGGAGGGAAGAACCACTGCCCCATACGTCTCATTTACAATATTGGAGCCTGTGAAACTCCACCTTTCCTTCTTGGAGCCAGAAGGGCTGTGGTTCCCAAATGGCGGAGACACGATGGAAGCAATGGGAGGAGAGAGTTGACTGATGGACTTGAATGACCTTTGCAAAGGACTGACCTGGACAGGAGGATGAAGAGAACAATACAGAAGCTGAAGTGACCGAGGTGTTCATGGTGGTTAACAGTAAACAGCCCTGGTTCGAGAACTTGGGGACAGACAGACTGACTTGTGAATACTGCATAAATAATCTCAAAACCGCTTTGCATGGAATGACATTTCTCTGCAAGTTGGAGTGACCGTCAATTTGCAGCCGATCAGTAAGATCCCACAAACAGAAACCAAATGAATGAAGAGACAACAAGGTGCAGGGCTGGATGAACACAGC
>NC_063358.1:17236463-17250518 GCF_021869965.1 Rhincodon typus | reverse complement strand
GAGGAGAACTACTGCTGGGAGCACAATATGCGGAAATGGAGTCTGTCACAGTCAACTCTCCCTACAGGCCACAAATTGAAGACATCTTAATGAATAAATAGAATGGGAAGATTCACAAAAGTATAAAAGGAAAGCTACAGAGGTGGGATACTTCCACACACCACCCTGTCCAAAGGAGATATTCTCCGTTGCCACTGATCTCACCCACACAACCTTCTAAAGCAATTCCTGCTGACCTCTCAAAATCTCAGCAATCAATTCTGTACAACATCTTTAACTCAACAGCACTTGCTCGAAGCACGCACACACACACACACACCACCTCAAAACAGCTATACATAATTTTATATAAAGCCTACGACTAAAACCACTGCTCTATGTACACATCAACAATTTTTTTTTTTTTTTTTAAAAAGTTTCAAGAAAGTATTTACAGATTTACCAACCTTTTTGGCGATTCACCAGGTGCTGCTCACTTCTGAAAACAGGAATGTTGAAACATTGCTTTGGTCAGGAGGTGGTAATCAGCTGTCTCTCTCACACACACACACACACACACACACACACACACACACACACACACACGAAATAAGATGAAGGCCAGTTCCATCACAAAGTAGGAGAATGGGCCAGGGTAATAGGCACAACTCCCTCAGGATGTCAGCCAGCACAGGCACACAAGAGGGAATGGCTCGCTATAAAAACTCCACCATAAAAAATTTAAACGAACAATGACTCACAAAACACATCTCATTAAAAGCATTTATCCACCATGGAGTGGTGACTTGATTTTCTGTAGGTTGGAAGATGTGAGAAATCACCAAAGCTCAAAACAGCAGCAGGGTCAATGAGGCAGCAAATGGCGATGCACAGCTCGAAAGCCACATTTTTAGTGGCACGGTACCTTCCATTCTTGTGCCAACGTAATGCTGCTTCGGAAAGGGGAGTTTCATTTTCGCTGTCGGGATGAAGTTTTAAATCAGTCACACATACTGTGGCACCTCAAAATAAAAGCAATGATCACAGAAAAGAATGAGAAAGGAAGAGCGAACTTGGTTTCCAACACCTCAGTGACAGCCAGAGTGGCTTTCAAGATAATCAAGGGGGCTCACCCTCACCCACAGGAAGTGACTGGTGCCCACCCTTATCCCCTGAGAAACAGTGATTTCAAAAGTTGATAAATTTAAGCAGAGTTTTAAAACTGGCATCATTTAAGATTTTCTTCTTTTAAAACAAAAAGCACCATCGGAAATCCAAAACTCCACTTCAGATCAGTAAACAGGCAACAGAGGAACAATCCATTAAACACACTCGCACTAGAGGGAGTCTCGCCACAAGCAACCATATTGGTGCCCATCCCCAGCCCGTTTAACCCCACCCCCTCATCAACATTCCTTCTAAATTTCTCAGACCTTCCAAGGGCTGTGCTTGGTACAGACCTTTTTCTCCCTCGAGTGTCAGAGGCTAAGGGTTGACCTTACAGAGTTTAAGGTCATGGATAAAGGTGAGGAGCCTGTTTTCCCAGGGTAGGGGAATCCAAAACTAGAGGGCATAGGTTGAAGATGACAGGGGAAAGATTTTAAAAAAGAGGGACCTGAGAAAGCAGTAGAGGCAGATACAATTACAACACTTCAAATACATTTGGACAGGTACATGGATAGGAAAGGTTGAGGGATATGGGCCAAATGCACGCAAACGGGACTAGTTCAGTTTTGGAAACCTGATCAGCATGGATGGATTGGATGAAAGGGCCTGTTTCCGTGCTGTATGACAATGACTTAGTCCGTGTGCCAGCACGCCAACAGAACTGGAGGGGGTATTTGGTCAGCTGTCCAAAGGTCCTGCAAACATCTGCTGGTCATCCAGCATGGGATATGCACAGCAAGTGTAGGGCAAGCAACACGACTGGAAATTGGGTCACATGATGGAGCATTCCTCACTATTTTAAAAAAAAGAAAGATTTTTGGAAAATTCCACTGCACAAGTTCATTTGCAGCAAATGTGGTTACCACCAACCAGGGATGAAATGGGCATGGCAGTAAGGAACACAAAAATTCGAAGCAGGAGTAGGCTTTCCCATTCGATATGATCATGGCTGATTGGAAATGGAGGCCACAATCCACTTTCCGATTACTGATCGAGCACCGGTTTAAATTCAACTTCCACCTGCTGACCACGTGGGAGAAGTGGCCGAGCCTTTCTTTAACAGCTCCCAAATGAGAAAACAGGACTTGGGGAAAAACCCCGTTTTCTGATTTCCTGGGAATTGTACGAAACAGGAAAAGTAAATCCTGTGCTCAGTCTCTGGCTACTTTACAGGCCACGCTGTTTGGTGAATCCAAATCTCTACACAAGCCATAAACAATAACCAACCTGCTCAGCTAATGGCAGAAACCCAGGAACAGAGGAGATACTGGAGCCAAGTCAAGAGAAACCTGCCACGCAAAACCCACAAATCCTAAATCTATTTCCACATGATCCCTCTGCAAACGAGCTGCCCAGTCTGAAATGGGGAAAAGGGGGTGGGGGTACAGACTATGTAGGGGGCACAGTGCGATAGGATTAGGGTTACTAATGTATTTCACTGCTTTCAAATGGAACCAGAGTGACACTGACACAGCTCAATGGCAGTGGAGTAAGAAAGCTGGGAATAAAAAGATGGAATGAGACACAAAATTTGTCAAACAAACAAATGATGACAGGGCACAAGGTAAGGTTCATACTTATTTAAAACTGTAGTGGCGACAGGGAAGAACAGCCCAACATATGACATTGCCTGTCCCATAGCTCACCCCAAAATTTGTAAGGAATAGTAAACTAGGTCTCAGATGCGCCAATATGGTCACCTTTGATAAAACCAGTGGCGTGGATACACGCACACAGTGGCGAAACTCCCTCTTTGACACAGCCAAACTCAAGGCAGCACAGACTGCAAGTCACAAGGAGCAGATCCTCTGCACCTGCCTCCTGTCTTTCTCACACCCAATCCCTGGGATTCCAGACACTGGGATCATCAAGGTCCTGCCAACTCTCAAGATGCCCTGGTAATGTCAGCAGGAAGTCCACGATTGCCCCTTAAAAGTGTTCATGGGTAAACTAAAGTCGTTCATCACCTTCAGGGAAATAGAACCTTTTGATGGAGCAGGGTGTCCGAGGGTAGGGGAAGTCGTCGGGTCAAGCAGGAGAGACTAGTTACGCAGCAGTTCATCGAGATCATAGGAGTCGAAGAGGTCACTGACCCCTTCGCCATCCTCCAGGCTCCACAGGTAATCCTCCCGGTCCAAGGGTGGAGAGAAGCTGACAAAAGGGGTATCACTGTAGGACGTGGAAGGGAGTTGGTCCTCCGTTTGTTGGAGGAGGTGATGTGATAGACCAAGGACCCCATCTTCACAGTCCAGCAGCGAGCTCGGCAAAACCGGCTTCAGGTCGTCTGGAACAGCAGGAGGGGGAAAAAAGAAAACAAATTCATTCAGCTGAACCCAATACTGTTAAATAGTTAGGAACAGGCCATTCAGCCCCTCAATACTGTTTAGCCATCTGCATCCCAGCTCTGTCCACCCACCTTCATAACAAAAACACAGAAGAAAGCACCACAGAGGGGCCGTCTTTTGTCCCTCTGCACCTCAGCCTTGGTTCATTAATCATTACCTCACATCAAATCTATTAAAGGAGTTTACAATCTTCCAATAAAAGGCTTGAGGCCAGGTGTTTGAAGATTTCCCAATTTCTGCCTTTCTTTGTGAAGCACTTTGACTTCCTCCACGAACGGTCTCGCTCTAATTTTATACTAACTTAACTTTGTTCAAGATTCTCTGCAGAGAAAATAGTTTCTCTCCAACTTCCTTTAAACTCAACTTCAAAATCTAAATGGGACACTAGCCCAATCTTCTGTATGTAAGAGAATACAAGAAGCCTAAGACTATGCAACCTGTTTGCAATATAACTGGTTAGCTCCTGTATTGTTGCGAGAATCTGTATTACATCCCGTCCAGCACCAATACATCTTTACAAGGTGCAATCTCTGAACTGCACAAAGGACTCTTAAAGGGGTTGGTGTATACTAACAAAGCTCCATCCCATATTAATTCAGCTCTCTTGCAATAAAGGTCAACATTCCATTAGCTTTTGTAATGGTGGCTTCAACTGCAAGGACATTAAGTTTAAACAGCAGGAAAGACTCGCTCCCACTGGACAGGGTGTTGACAAGACTATCTAAATAATTCTCATCTCCTTAAAGAGGGACATACTTGCTTTGGAAACTGCAAACTAGGCAGGTTCCTGCGATGAACAGGTTGAGGTGCTGCATTTTGGAAAGGCAAACCAGGGCAGGACATACACACTTTGCAGTGAGGTCCTGGGGTATGTTACTGAACAAAGACTTGGAGTGCAGGCTCAGTTTTTAAATCAAAAAAAAAAAACAATGGAGTCATGGGTAGATAGGATAGTGAAGGTGGCACTTGGTACGTTTGCCTTCATTGGCCAGTGCATTGACTATAGGAGTTGGGAGGTCATGTTGCAGCTGTACAGGACATTGGTTAGGCACTTTTGGAATATGGTGTTCAATTCTGGTCTCCCTGCTATAGGAAGGATGTTGTGAAACTTGAAAAGGGTTCTGAAAAGATTTACAGGGATGTTGCCAGAGTTGGAGGGTTTGAGCAACAGGGAGAGGCTGAATAGGCTGGGCCTATTTTCCCTGGAGTGTCAGAGGCTGAGGGGTGATCTTACAGAAGTTTACAGAATCATGAGGGGCATGGATAGGGTAATAGTCAAGGTCTTTTCCCCAGAGCAGGGGAGTCCAAAACTAGAGGGCATAGGTTTAAGGTGAGAGGGAAAGATTTAAAAGGGACCCAAGGGGGAACATTTTTATAGAGGGTGGTGCGTGTATGGAATGAGCTACCAGGGGAAGTAGTGAAGGCTGGTACAATTACAACATTTAAAAATGGCACCTGGGTGGGTATATGAAAAGGGAGCTTTGAGAGAGATAAAGGCCAAATGCTAGCAAATGAGACTAGACTGATTTAGGATAAATCAGGTCAGCATGGACAAGTTGGACCAAAGGGTCTGTTTTCATGCCGTACATCTCTAATGATTCTATAAAGAAAAGGTTGGGCTTACACACCTGGGAATTTAAAAGAACAACCTCATTGAGCACGAGGTTCTGAAGGGGCTTGACAGGATAGATGTTGAAAGTATATTGCCTACCTCCCCCACAAGGGGCAAAGTTTAATCATAAGGGGTCTCCCATTTAAAACAGATGTGGGGAAAATTTCTTCAGGGTAGTCAGTTTCAGGAAATCTCTACTACAGGCTGGGTCACTGAATTTTCAAGGCTGGAGAAGTCAGATTCTTGTTCTGCAGGGAGTTAAAAAGGTTAAGGGGAAGGCTGGGGCTCTGCAGGAAAGTGGAATGAATAATAACTAGACGAGCAAAGACCGCCCCCCCCACCAAATCAATGGCAACGCATCCTTCACGCACTCAATAACCCAATCCTGCTCCTGTTTACAAGCCTAAGAATTGTTTGTTGCATCAGTTCATTACAAAGATTCTCTCAAATCGTTCTGCCCTTCCATTTCAAAGCTTTTGTTTACAAAATAATCCCAAACGCTCTTTCCCAGGTCTAAAAAGTGGATGTCTCCAGGATTTCCTCCCACATCAAATTACCTTCCTCTTTAATTTCAAGTTTGCAGGCAATTTTCGGACATTCTGTTTCACTCTGGACTGGAGCTCTTGTCCCCGGCTCATGCTTTGGGAGGCATGCAGAGACACCACCATCCTCCTTCTTAGGTGTGCTGTACTTCATCGGGCTGTTCTCTTCCGTTACTTCCTCTGGACAAAGGTACACCTCGATTGGACCGTTAGTGCTCTTCAGGTAAATCTGCAGGTTCTCCTGCTAAAGGGAGTACATGATGCTCGTCAGTCTCAGAAGTTAGAGATCAGCTGATTCCATCCAGCATTAGAAACTTAGTGTGACAACCCCTGCAGTACTGTTTACTTTATGCAGGTGGCACCAATGGGGTCTTTCAACAAGTTGCATTTTTATCATCGAATCCCTACAGTGTGGAAACAGGCTCCTCGGCCCAACAAGTCCACACTGACCCTCAGCATCCCAACCAGACCCCATTCCCCCCAATTGACACACCCCTGAACACTACGGGCAATTTAGCATGGCCAATACACCTAGCCTGCACATCTTTGGACTGTGGGAGGAAACCCATGCAGATAGTCACCTGAGGGTGGAATCGAACCCGGTCCCTGGCACTGAGGTGCAGCGGTGCTAACCACCGAGCCACTGTGCAACTGTTGGATGGAAAACTGTTCCCCAATGGTCCACAGGAACAATAATGGCCATCGGGCCACATTAGACCACGACAAGTGGCCAAAAACATAGAAAAGGGGTAGATTTTAACGAGTACCTTAAATAGGAGGAGACAAGAGCTGAGAGTTGAGGGAGAGGGGTGAGAGTTTGGGCACTGCCACTAATGGTGAAGCAGGATAAACCAAACAGGTGCACAAAAAGGCCAGAATTGGAGGAGTGCAGAGATCAGAGGGTTGTAGGAGATAGAGAAGTGGTAGAAATAGTGATAGTCAGAGAGTTGTGTATTTTTTTTTTGGAGATGGGGTTGGGGGGGGGGGTGCAAGTGTATGAAGGAATTCAATACATATATGAAAAAAAGGTGCAAATTCTGAATTTCAACAATGCACAGGTTTTAATATTGTAGGTTCTAAACTTAGGCAGTTGGCATCTGCCGTAACTGTGTAGCTCCATCCCTAGCCACTAGGTGGTCCCAAAGCACTTTCCCCAGTTAAGAGAAGAAGTTTATAGATATTTTAATCAACTTGTTCAGGGATGTTCTTACAAAGCTCTTAAACCTGGGGCTCCTGGCTCAGAAGTAGGGACACTACCACTGCACCACACAGAGCCCCTAGGGAGGTTTATAAACTCAATTAACTCTCCACTCATTAAGTTTGGAGCAGAAGGTGTCATGAGGTCATCACCATTCAGTGGGAACATGGTTAAAGTGTACCATGTGTCCACATCATTTCACACCAAATGCCTAGTTCAGATCAATTGACCACACATTTAAAAGCATTAATTCAGCGAGCGTCAGCTGCCTTTTTTCCAGGAACAGCAATTCATAGTTAGCGAAGCAGCATTTCACACCTCTCCCCCAAATAGATGTGGAGGTGCCAGTGTTGGACTGGGGTGGGCAAGGTCAAAAATCACACGACACCAGGTTATAGAACATAGCACAGTACAGGCCCTTCGGCCCACGATGTTGTGCCGAACTTTTACCCTAATCCTAAGGTCTATCTAACCTCCACCCCCACCTTATACTATCATCCATATGCCTATCTAATTGCCAGTAAAATGCCCCTAATGAGGCCGACTCCACTACCCTCTCCAGCAATGCATTCCACGCCCCGACCACTCTCAGAGTAAAGCGCCTACCTCTGACGTCTCCCCTATATCTACCTCCACTCACTTTAAAACTATGCCCCATCGTAATAACTACCTCCACCCGAGGAAAAAGTCTCTGGCTGTCCACTATCTATACCTCTGATCATTTTGTACAACTCTATCAAGTCACCTCTCATCCGTCGTCGTTCTAAAGAGAAAAGCCCTAGCTCTCTCAACCTTTCCTCATAAGACATTCCCTCCATTCCAGGCAACATCCTGGTAAATCTCCTCTGCCCCTTTTCCAACACCTCCACATCTTTCCTGTAATGAGACGACCAGAACTGGACACAATACTCCAGATGTGGCCGAACCAGGCT
This sequence comes from Rhincodon typus, assembly GCF_021869965.1. Lineage (NCBI taxonomy): Eukaryota > Metazoa > Chordata > Chondrichthyes > Orectolobiformes > Rhincodontidae > Rhincodon > Rhincodon typus. The sequence continues at coordinate 17,242,743 of NC_063358.1, read as the reverse complement.
TTTTGTATAGCTGGAGCATAACTTCACTGCTCTTGAACTCAATCCCTCTATTAATGAAAGCTAACACACCATACACCTTCTTAACAACTCTATCCACCTGGGTGGCAACTTTCAGGGAACTGTGGACATGAACCCCAAGATCCCTCTGCTCCTCCACACTGCCAAGAATCTTTCCGTTAACCCTGTATTCTGCTTTCAAATTTGTCCTTCCAAAATGAATCACCTCACACTTTTCAGGGTTAAACTCCATCTGCCAATTCTCAGCCCAGCTCTGCATCTTATCAATGTCCCTTTGCAACCTAGAACAGCCCTCCGCACTGTCCATGACTCGATCCACCTTCGTATCATCTGTGAACTTACTAATCCACCCTTCCACTCCTTCATCCAAATCATTTACAAAAATCACAAATAAAAGAGGACCCAGAACAGATCCTTGTGGTACACCGCTCGTAACTGAGCACCATGTTGAATATTTTCCGTCCACTACCGCCCTTTGTCTTTTAAGGGTCAGCCAATTCTGAATCCAATCTGCCACATTTCCCCCCCGTCCCACACCTCCTTACTTTCTGCATGAGCCTACCATGGGGAACCTTATCAAGCACCTTACTTAAATCCATGTATACCATATCCACTGAGCTACCTTCATCCACATGTTTGGTCACCTCTTCAAAGCATTCAATAAGATTTGTGAGGCATAATCTACCCCTCACAAATCCATGCTGACTATCATGAATCAAACTGTGCCTGTCCAAGTGATCATAAATCCTATCTCTCAGAGCCCTTTCCAATAATTTGCCCACCAATGAAGTAAGACTAACTGGCCTGTAATTTCCAGGGTTATCCCTATTCCCTTTTTTAAACAAAGGAATGACGTTTGCCACTCTCCAATCTTCCGGCACTATACCAGTGGACAGCGAGGACGAAAAGATCATCGCCAAAGGCCCTGCGATCTCTTCCCTCACTTCCCATGGAATCCTTGGATAAATCCCAACAGTTTTATTTGAAGACAAGCTTTTGGAGTCTCGCTCTTTCTTCAGGTGTCAGTGAGGGGGGTGGCATCAGAGACAGCATTTATAAGCAAAAGATCAAAGGGTCATAGAACTGTTGTAAATGTGTTGAACAAACCTAAGATGGCTGTTAAATCTTTAATCAGTTAGAAAGGATTAAAATGCAAACTCCAGAATTTCAAGTCACTATAATTTTAATCACTATACCAGAGGTGACATCCCCAGTCAGACAATACATTTTAGGTGTGAGGCCTTGTTTAGAATCTAGCTGTGTATTAACTTGGAGTCAGACTGGTTTTATTCCCAAAGTAGAAATTTATAAAATGCCACATTGACTGTCTACAAATTGTATGCTTTGGTGACCATAATAGAATGTATCTGCAAATGCAAATTCACCCCATAGATTTATATGTTGGTGTACACAAAGAGTGTGTGGGGGAGGGTCACCTGTAGCGCGACATGAACCCAAGATCCCGGCTGATGATGAATCAATTGATGAACCCCTCACACATGGAGTAATATCCTCATATAGAAGCTACTGAATGATCTGAATTTGGTTTCTGTCTTAAAAATTTGAAAGGAGACAGAGAGGGAATCCCCTCTCTGCTGGTCAGGGAACAAGGAATCTTAAAATCCGAACCCGGTGATTTAAGGAAGACGTTTTCTGTCCGAACACAGACATGCTTGTTCTATTCTCTCATCCTGTTCTCTTGCTCAAAGCTTTGAGACCTTGAAGTTGCTATCAGAGAGCTGGTTGCTTTCTCTAACAGAGCCTGCCAGACTTGCTGAACATTCCAGCACACATGGTTTTCCACTTGGGAGGTCAAAAATCTCACACAACACCAGGTTATAGTCGTGAGGGGCATTTCCCCAGGGCAAGGGAGTCCAAAACTAGAGGGCATAGGTTTAAGAGACAACAAGGTGCAGGGCTGGATGAACACAGCAGGCCAAGCAGCATCATAGGGGCAGAGAGGCTGACGTTTCGGGCTAAGCTGAGAGGGCAAAGATTTAAAAAGGGGCCCAAAGGGCAACTTTTTCATGCTGAGCGTGGTGATAGGGTGATAGGTTTGGGTGGGATGCTCAGAGGGTCAGTGTGGACTTGTTGGACCGAAGGGCCTGTTTCCACACTGTAGAGGCTGTGATTTCCACCCAAAAAAGAAAGGACATTAGTGAACCAACTGGTTGTTACAACAAATCAATGGTTACTCGATCGCCATTAAACTAAGTCCATTCCAGACTTTTACTGAATTCAAATTCCATCTGTGATAGTGGGACTTGAACCCATGACCCCAGAAGATTAACCTGAGGATACCATTGCGCTGCTTCCCGATTATTTATACACTGCTGATGACAACAAGAACGATGATATTTCAAAGCTACTTCATTGATTGCAATGTAGTTTGGAATTTCACAATGTCAAAAAGGAGCTCAATGGAGAGATTTGCATTTGTATAGTACCTAACATGTTATTGTTTGCAAAATGCTTTGGAATGAAGTACTTTGACAGTGTAGCTGTTGTTGAAATGCAAGGACCACACAAGCCAATTAATATGCAACAAACTCCCCAAAACAGCTATGCGACCAAAATCCGTTTTTAAATGTTGACTGAAGGAAATATCCTTTAGCTTCTTCAAAACAAAAAAAAAAAGCACCCTGGAAACTAAGAACCCAAGGGGGCATAAAAACCTTTGATACAAGATCAGTGATGGCGCCTCTGACAGTGCAGGACTCCCTCGGTACTGCAACGGTGTGATAGCCTTGCATTCATAAATGCAACTTACTGAACGGGACTTGAAACCACAGTATGGGGCATTGGGGTGAGCCACAGAGGATGGAAAGAGCAGGAAAGGACAGTGTGCCTTACCTCACAGACATCAGGCACCTCTAGCCTCGTCTCCGGTGGCGCTTTCACTGCGATCACTGTCTGGTCCTGGAAGCTGTCGATTGAGCGAATATCTTGGTATGTGACATAGGCCAGCGTGAGCAAAGGTCAAGGTGGGAAATAAACAGAACGACTGCAAGGCACACAATGTAACAAATCCTCACCCAGCTATAGTCAACTCCACCACCACCCAATCAGGAGACAAGTGATGCTTCCATAAGGCTGTAGCCTGACACTGCGCCCCCTTGATCTCCAGGACTGAAGCACTCAATCGTTATGTTTGACACGCCCTATTCCTGAAGGAAGCCATGAAGCAAGCTCCCAGAAAGACTCAAGAGCGGGGCCACATTCATTCATTCAGCACCTTTCACAAGCTCAGCACATCCCAAAACTACCTCACTGCTATTGGAGGTGATTTCTAAAGTGCAGCCACTATGACCAAGTCAGAAACAGGGCAGCTAATGTGCACACAGCAAGGTCACACTAACAGGAGTGTGAATGACTAGATGCATTTGTTTTTGCAGATGTTAGATGATGGAAATAGAAAAAGAGGACAGGGCGAGGATGAGGAAGGACAGAGGAGACACACAACATAGCTCCACCAATGAGATAAAGATACAACTCATTATAGAGAAACAGTGAATAGCACCATTAACACGTGGAAGGATATCTCTGATTTTCCTCATCATCTGTCAGCATTTTCAGCTGCGTGCTGCAGTTCTGGATGAGGTCGTCAAGGGATCGCTCCTTCCTCACAAGGTCAGTCAGATCCTGCCTGAGGCACTGCTGCTTTGCCACCACCGATGTGTCTTCAAACAGACTGCGGCCCCTGTGGGAGGAAAGCAGTGAGAGTGAGCCTTCTCTCCTCAGTCTGCAACCTGGATCATAAAGTTCAAACAGAGCCCCAGAACCCTGGGTTTTGGATGTCTCCGATCCTACACACCACGTCATGTTTAAAAATAAAGTGAGGCAAAGGGATGGATAACACAAATCACAGAATACGATGGTGCTTTAATATCAACAAGAACACCGCTTTAGCAAGTCATGCCAACCCTCTGAAATTCCCTGGAAAGTCCAGCACTGGAATTGAAAGTTAATTCGAGACACCGCTGTAATCAAAGCTTACACAGAAACATCATACAGGGATTAAACCATTGCGTTTTTAAAATTTTCTCTGAAGAGTTTTGCTTACTTGTAATTTTAGAAAAATTGGAGCTAGGAAAGAAGTTGTTTGATTGGTTTGGAGAATCAATTAAGGAAGGGTCTACTCAATCTCCAATTGGCCATGGGTTTGTGAGGTGGCAACTCTTTGGCCAGGCTGAAAATATTAACCCATTCCCAATCCCAGCTGTAACAGGCAGGAGAAAAGGCAGTGAGGTCATGACCCCAAGACAGGTCAGCATACTTCACAATTCTCAGTGTCACCTCCCTTGGACACTGGCATGGCCCCCCTTCACCTCAATGACATATCAATAATTACAGAAAGGAAAAAGGACCATGTTTCATAATTGGCCACGTTGATGACTTATTGGAAAGAGCTCCGAGTCAATTGCTGGGAGAGGAAACCGGCCTCCCATTAGAGAGAGTGAGTTCGATGACTGATCCAGTTACCACAATTTGGAGCTCTCACTGCTTTCCAAGATCTGGATCACCTAATCCTACGCCTCCAAACTCAGGAGGGGTGTCCTGCCTATGGATATCACTTCAGGATCTATTCACAGACATAACTCTCTCACACCCACAAAGAAGGGTGCTGAATCTTCTGGGAAAGCCTGGATTCACCAAAAATGAAAGACTATTCTCTAGGACACTGCTGCAAGCTGTAAGAAGTCATCGCTGCTCCAAAATGGAATGCAATGCTATTGGTTCTCTTCATACGAAAGTGTTGTGGAAAGATTTTATTGGATAAGTCAAAATGACAAGTCTGCTCGTTTTTAAACTGGCCACTGGAGGAGTGGTTTACTTTAATTGATGGGGAGTGTGGGGCCACAAGGCAATTGGATGTCACAAGCCTCCACTGGGCTAACCATGTAGAGTTAACAATGCAGCTCCCAACGAACTGATCCTATGAACCACCAAAAAGTTTGGGAACTCAGTCACAGGCTGAGGGCCATTTGGAAAAAGACCAAAAAAAAAGTGCAGTGACTTACATCCACTGAATGTTGTTTTTGGATTTTTTCCGGATGAGTTGAATTCCTTCCAAAACGTTGGTGATGTCGTAAATTCTCCTCTTCTGGACTTCAAGGACTTCCGCTGCTCGGTTCAGGTCCAGGACGCCATCCGGAGACTCGCTGAGGAGATGGACAAACTTCTTGGTCAGAAGTCCAAGTGAGGTGTCATATCGCGTCTTCTCCCCAGGAGACTTAGGAGCTGCGAGTGACAATTAAAGCAAAGAAAAAAACCACAGGTTTGATCTCATTGATCCATTCTTGTATTCTCTGCCTGCACATCAGAGAAGGTTCAGAATGTGCCTTAAAAAGAGACTAGGAAATTCATAAGTCAACATGCAAGGGCAGCAAGTGTTTAGGAAGGCAAATGGAATGGTGGCTTTCATTGCAGGAGGGAGGATGAGAGTACTGAAGGATAAGAGGTTTTGCTTCAACTGTATAGTGCCTTGGCAAGACCGCACCTTTAGCAGTGTGCGGTTTTAGTCCTGACCCAAGGAAGGATATCACTAAGAGTGCAATGGAGGCTCATTCCTGGGGTGATAGCCCTAGGCAAAGATTGAGGAGACCATGCCTGTATTCTCTAGAGTTTAGATAATGAGAGAGATGGTTTCACACAGGCAAGGGAGCAAAACGTCGACATTTACAGTAATAAAGCTCAGAAAAAGGCCATTCAATCCATCGCAACTATGGTGGTCATTTGATAAAAAAAACTTCAGCCAAAACATCCTATTCCCAATCTCTTTCTCCGAGGCCTAGCAAATTTTACATGTCCTATTAATTCCCCTTTGAAAGTTATGATTGAAACCATTTATACCATCCTATCAGGTAGTGCATTTCAAATCATAAGTCATTGCAAAACATTTCTGTTCGGCTCTGCTATGCTCTGATAACCAAACTCCTCACCAGTGGAAACAGTTCCTCCCTGTTTAACTGACCAACAAACTTCTCATGGTCCTGTCTCAGCCTTGGAGAATAATCCAGTCTATTATAACGGAGGTCCCTTGACCTCAGTACTTCTGTACACTTTCAAATGATAATAGCTGATGGCTCCTCAATAATTGGAGACTAGTAATAGCCCTAAGATAGTAAGAACTGTCGATGCTGGATTCAGAGATAACAGAGCGTGGAGCTGGAGGAACACAGCAGGCCAGGCAGCATCAGAGGAGCAGGAAAGCTGATGTTTCGGGTCCAGACCTGAAACGTCAGCTTTCCTGCTCCTCTGA
>NC_063358.1:17209314-17236063 GCF_021869965.1 Rhincodon typus | reverse complement strand
GGCCTGCTGTGTTCCTCCAGCTCCACACTTATCTAGAAATTGCCCTGGTCTATTTTAGGATGAATTACTGTGTGTAGATGATCCTAGTGGGGATGACCATCGGTTACAGACAGCCGAGCGAATTGCGGAAAGCTGGGGCAGGATGGGATAACCCCTCTCAACTCTATTCCTCTGTCTTCACCTGAAAAGCAATAGGCCCCAGCAGAGTGTGGCTTGGCTAGCTCCAGTTGGCCTCATTCAGCAGTTTTAGACTGTGAACAGTTGTAGCATATTCACACAGCTCCTTATAAAATCTCTTCAGCCCAGCTCTTTCAAAACGGGAAGCGAGGTCCAGTGATCAACAGCTGGAAACCCAGACGATTACTGTTGGCTCTCTCTTCGCTTGATGAGGTAGAGTGGGGAGAACAGAAGCTACAAATAAGTCCTAAATCTCAGTTTCCCCCAAACCCAGATCCGATCAACTTAAAAAGGAGCTCAATTCCACAATCAGCTGCACAGAACCTGGAAACTCCTCCATTTTTCACCTTGACACAGTACAATGACAAACTCTTACTTTTCGGACTTGGTATCCTGGCAGGCATTTTGCCTTTGCCTTTGGGAGTTCGAAATTCTGGTAAATACTGATGCCCACTGTCTTCCAGGTCCAGTTTGCGTTTTGCCTGGAGGGGGAATAAAAAGGATCGAGATTTGACTTCAGCTCTTACAGAAGGCTACATTTTTAAAATTTCCTAAAGTTATTCTGCTCCCATGCCAGCCTCAAAAAAATCAGAAGACAGCCCTGTTTTTAAAAAAGGCTCGCTCTGCCACCCACCTCTTCGTATCCCACACATCTATTCTTCAACAAGATGCTAGATAGCAAATATTCAACTATGAGAGGCAGACAGACATAATTCCAACCACTTTCAAAGTAGAGACAAGATAGGGACGAGAACCACATGCAGGAATTTCTGCCTAAGGGATTGGTTCAGGAGTCAGTTGTACAACTACCACAAACTTGGGACACACCAAGTTTGCAGGCAACTCCAAAATGTGTTTATGCAAGTCAATGCTTCAAAAATTTTTACTGGTTAAGAGATACTGTGGGTGGCAGAGCTAGGTGTTAGATGGGCTCCAAGCCTACTGGCCCTTAGGATTTTTGGGATGCAGTGGTAGTATTCCTACTGCTAACCCGAGAGAGCCTGGCTCAAGTCTCCCCTACTCCAGAGAGGTGTAGTAACAGTTTTGAACATGTGGATGAACAAATATCTATATTTGGAGTATTTGATAGAGCTTCTTTACTTATTCACACAGTTTGCTATTCCATTCAAATTCACTATCCTTCCTTCCAGAAGGCTCTTTATAGAACCATAAAACCCCTACAGTGTGGAAGCAGGCCACTCAGCCCATCGAGCTCACACCAACCCTATCCCTAGCCTGCACATCCTTGGACACTACTGGCTATGCTAAATTGCCCATTCCCTTAACCTGCACATTTTTGGACTGTGGGAGGAAACCAGAGCACTGAGGAAACCCACACGGACACAGGGAGAACATGCAAACGCCACTCAGACAGTCACCCAACAGTGGTATCGAAGCGGGTCCCTAGTACTATGAGGCAGTGGTACTAACTACTGATCCATTGTCACCCATTCTTCTTTATATACCTTTTAATACAAGCAATGGACGAATTCTCAACACCAGTTCACCTTCCCATCTTTAACACCCAAGTATTTAGCATCGCATTAAAAGGCAGTTAGATACTAACAAGGTGGGGCCATGGATATTAAACCACACTCTATAGACAGACATATAAATCAATGTAGCCATGAGGGCTGCACTGGTGGAGGGGAGACATAACCAGAGCCCCACTTGCCTCTTTAGGTGGCTAATAGAGAGACTGCACAACACTTCTTCAAAACATAAGCAGCAAAATTCTTCAGTGTCTTGACTAATAAATACCCCTTAGTCAATTTGTTAAAAAAGTGTCCCATCCCTTACGATGCAGCCAAGATGAACTTACAGAAGTAGTGATTCATCTTTTTTAAAGCATTTAAGCACCCAGAAGTCATGAAAGGTGCTACTTAAATGCAAGTCTCCTTTCAAATGAATGGCCTTGAACATTCTGAAATGTGTATACTATTCAAAGAGGAGACCCAGTTTAGTTATGCATACTACTGTAATTTTTTAAAAAAAATGCACTTTAATTATACAAAGTGATAATATTTATATTCTGCTGAATGGCAACAATCTTATCTCAAGTGACAATATGCGGGCCCAGCTAAACGACATGAAAACACAATCACAGAAACAAGATTGAAAGGCAGGGAGTGAAATGAATGAGGGTCAAACACAGTGACCAGAGCACCCACCCTCCTCCACCTAATCCAGAAACAGGTCCTACAGCCTCATTAAAGCAGCAAATTCCTGCAAAGGCTCATCAGGGAAATGCACCACCCACAAGGCACAAAGTAGTCATAGGGTCAACCAGCACAGAAACAGACCCTTTGGTCCAAGCAGGCCATAATCCCAAACTAAACTATGATAAACTAGCCCCACCTGCCTACGCTGGACCCATATCCCTCCAAATATTTCCTATTCATTTACTTATTTAATATCATTTAAACATTGCACCGGTACCTGCATCCATCACCACCTCTGGAAGTTCACGAACCACTTGAAAAAAAAAAGGCACCTCATGTCTTTTCTTAAAAAAATCTTTCCCGTCTCACCGTAAAATATGCACCCTAGTCTTGAAATTCCCCACTCCAAGTAATGACAGTTGTATCCTTAGCTTGCCTTGCCTTGCCAGCTGATGGACGCATTCCTGAAGATCAAAACTTCACACTTCTACCTGCATGACGCCACATGCCAGCCATTTGCCCAGCCAACATTTTTACACTGAACCACTTCCCACCCTCAAAGCCATGCAATCCCAATCCCAAAGCCATGCAATCAGTCCAATTCTCAAAAACTCCATTGGATTCTTGTCCCCTATTCAAAATTGACTTGTCACTGTTCACTACCTCACCTCCAACGTTTACACAGCTAATAATGAGAGGCGTGTGGAGAATTTAATTGACCCAATGATATTTTATCCCCAGAATATTTTTGTTACTGCTGCCAAAGCACAGAGATTAATCTCTAATTCCTGGAGTCCAATAAAATCCGAAAAGCTTGGCAACGCAACTGTGGTGGAGAGTGACAAATAACAGCCAGGATCTCAACCAGTGAATCCTGTCAACGCAGATGCAGATAGTGGGACTCCACTGAAATGCTCATGCTTACTTCTAGGCACAACTGCAAGAAGCAGCTATTTGATGGAGAGGCAATGCATCTAGGAAAAGGGAGAAGGGCTCAGCAGCTGCAGGGAAGGTGGAAAACCGGATGGAGTGCCCAAGAGCCTAGAAGCTAAATCGTTGTAATCATTAGCATTTCTCATTCATCACAAAAACCTGTAACATTTATAGAGCAAGCTCTGGTTCTGAGACAAGTCACACCCATAGCTCAGCAGGCCAGGACTTCTGCAGTTCTGACTGTACAGGAGCCTGCAGCATAAAACAGCCCCACAAACCACACCAGAGGAGCTGCCATACCTTGGGAGGCCTTCAAAACCACAAGACATCGTGGAGGAAAACCATTAACTGCAGCCATTCATCACTAGGGGCATTGTCATGGTGAAAACCTTTTTGAGGGGCGATCTCACGCTGCTTGGCTGGATTCCAAACCCAGGTCTTTTTCCCAGGCACATTATTACAAATGTGGCAACTGAAGCACGTTGTTCATTTGATCTGTCACCACAAAAAACCCACACCCACCCCACTCTCTCACTGATACAGGCAGCGAACCACTCGAGTTGCTGCAGACAAGGCCTCACTTCCTCCCCATATCATCTGAAGAGCTGCTGATTTCTGCTCCACTGGCCTAATTGCACGGTTGGAGCAGGAACGGTAGTCAGGAGAGGGCGGTGGTTGATAAGGCTTCAGCTTAAGCCCTCGGCGACAGTGTTTTCAGGAGTGAGAGTTAATTCCAGCACTTCACCGAAAGCCAGTGAGGTCACCAATGGAGGAACAATTAAATGTAAAAGATGAACCAGGCAGCCATTATTGGAGGAGTGCAGGGATCGGAGGACTGTAGGAGATGAGCGGGAAGGGTGAAACCACAGAGGCTTTGAAAACAACTTCAAAAACAAAGGCACTGCTGATAGATGAAGAGAGTTTATTTCCCCTTTGGGCAAGAATCTCAGCTCAGAGGGCATAATCCGAGAGTAAGGAGTCTTCCAGTAGGGACAGAGATGGGGAGGAACTGGAGGGTAGTGAAGCTGTGGAATTCTTTTCTAGAGGGCTGTCGAGGCTGGGATGTTGACTATATTCAAGGCAGAGATAAATTTTTAATCAGTAAGGGAACCAAAGGGTTATGGAGATAAAGCAGGAAAGTGGCAGTTGAGGATTATTACGATCAGCCACAATTTCACAGAATGGCTGAGCAGACTCGATGGACAGAATGGTCTAATTAATCTCCTGTGGCTTATGGTCACTGTCTCAGCACATCTCATTGCTAAACAGAGGCCTTAGTTAGCCCTCAAAACACGGAGGGGGGGTGAGGGGTATCATGAAGGATCCATGTGAGGATTCAGTGCTCTCCTCTGGGTCACTGGATTGTAGCTGCAATAGAGCGTAGATCATCCAGGCACACTTAAAAAAAAAAACCCAAACTCTTCCCTCAACAAACCTCCAATCTGGCCATTGAATGTTTGGTGCAATTAAGGAATTGTATACCAAACGCAGGCTGAGAAGTTTTATTTCAAGAACACTCCTTGCAGCGTTACCAATCTCTGACTCCTGCAGTTCCAAGTCTAACGCTGAACAAGTATAAAACAGGCCAAGAAGCTTTCCCTATCTGCTTCTCAGGCTTCTGCCCCCTTTCTGACCTGTCGTTATCATTTAGATGGGGGCTACTGCCCTCGAAGACATCTTTCTGCCAGATAGCCTGAGAATCGAGGGGGACCTCTGGCCAGCTGAGAGGCACACAGTGCTCAGTCTGGGTCTTCCCCTCATCCAGTGCTTATGGACACAGGCCCTTTCCTTCACAGGTACAACAGCAACTTGAAGTGACATTCCTTCTAATATACTACATCACTTTCATACGTAGCAAACGGCATCCAATTTTATTTCAGAATGCTCGAAGTCCTATACAAGTATAGGTCAAAACCAAAAGATTGGGTTGAGTAGTGTCTTGGAGCAAGAGTGTTCAAGGGGGTCTAGGTGAGGAATTCCAGAGTTGAGACATACAGACCCCTCGCTCCATTTCTTTCCATGCTGGCTAACCTATTGCATGAATGCCTTGTTACGTTCCAACTTTATACATTTCTACTTGACCCCATTTCCACATGTTCCCCTTTACGCCCAATCTCTTTCTCTCCATCCTCAACATGCACCCCACCCCTGCCTCAATTCCAAGATCACTTTTCCAGAAGCTTGCTCCAATAGCTCATACCTCGAGCCCACTCGCCAGACACAGTTGCAACCCCCACCTCCAGATGACTGCCTTGCTGTAGTCTCACTGCACGCTGTTCTCAAACTCCCAGAGCCTGTTCATACAGCTAGGTTGCTCCAACACCATGCACGCTTCCCAAACTCTGGCAGAGTCACCGTGCATTCTGGTCTGTCTTCCACCACCCCCACCACTATTCAGCTTCGACTTGCTGAATGACATCTTTTCTTCTGCTGTGCCATGAATTATCTTGGTGTTGAATAGCACTGTCACAGCCATACAATGGGCTCCCAGAGACTCCCAGGGCAGCTCAAGCGCTTTAATCATCCAACAGCTTTTAGGTGGCTGACATTAGCAGTGGCAACTGAAAAAAAAAGTTTCCATCCAGCAATTGTTTTGCAATAGATACACTGTAAATCTCCTTTTTCACTTCCCCCACCCCCAAATGGAGGGTCCCAGCCACTTTGTGCCCTCTGATAGAAGTTGCCAGTTACCCATCAAATTAGGGTCAATCTTTTGCAGCACCAAGCTTTCCAGGAACTGGGCATGAAACTTTGTTAGTGCCAGCCTAATTGGTACCAACCTAGTTGGTAGCATCTTAACCCAAGAATACAAGTTCCAAACAGTACTGAAGGAGTGCTGCACGGTTGTAGATGCCAACTTCTAGAGGAGACATTAAAGAATGGCACTTGTCTGCTCAACATGATACAGAAGATCCCTTGGCACTATGAGAAGGAAAGGCTGGGAAGTTGTCTCCAGCATCCTGACCAACATTTGTTCCTTAAATCAGCATCAAAATCTGGTCATGATCACATTGCTGTTTCTGGGAGTTCGCTGTCTTTTTAAATTAAACTATATATCAGGCAGCAAACAAGACACTTCAGGGGAGGTGCCTGGGCCTTGTCAACAATTTGCGGAAACATTCCTCAATTTGCCAACAGCTATATTAAGTCATCCAAAGCTCAGCTAGGAGTGTTAATTGGTTCAGCACTTTAACCAGAGAGAAGCCTGACAACCCTTGGAGATGTCTGCATTCTCCCAATTCTGGCCCCTTGAGCATCCCTGGCTTCCTTTATTCCATCACTGACAGCTGCACCTTCAGCTGCTTAGGTTCTAAGCTACGGAAATCCCTCCCTAAACCTCTCCGCCCCTCACTCCTCTTCCAAATTGCTTCCTTAAAACCGCGAGAGATAGTAAGAACTGCAGATGTCACCTTTCACCATCCCACCTCCCTTCTCCCAGCCCCACCCCTCTTCTCTTTATTTCTGAGCTCCCTTCCCCTAAACCCCCTCCCCTTTCTGAAGGGTCCCAACCCAAAACATTAACTTTCCCGCTCCTCTGATGCTGCCTGGCCTGCTGTGTTCCTCCAGCTCCACTCTGGGCTCTCTTGGAGCGAGATCCTGTTTCAGTATCTTGCTGCATGGTTTGCTCAATTATCCTTCTACGAAGCACCTTAGGATGCTGCACGAGGGTAAAGGCAGTACACAAATGCAAATTTGTCTCGATGGATTCATTCTCGTTGGACTCATTTTTATATCCAAAATGGGTATGAGCCCATTTCCTATCTCAGCAAATAGTAATGGCAGTGGAGCCATGGAGTTGAGGAAACCCTCCAACCATGGACATGTGGAATACTCCTATATTTTATTTCTCAGTGCTGGGAATCACAGTCTGTCAGAAGACCACGAGTTGCCATGACAATCAGCATATGCAGAACCTCAGAGGAGCTACACAATTTGGAGGAATCATTGGTCCTGTGGTGTTGGGACCTCCACTCATTCTAGCACTCTGCTTACACATGGCTGCCAGTGATGTGGAGGATAGGCGATAAGAGTATGGATCTTAATATTTGTTCCTGACTGCAATCGGGACAGGAGGCAGCCATCCTACCCCTCAACCCCATTCTGCCCTTTTAGTTAGTTCATAGCTGACCTGCATCTTAACCTAGATTCTTTAATCCTCAGCAAAACTCTAATCAAGATCAGGTTGGGGGCTTTCCAGTCGACTCCCATCATCATAAACTCCCCCTCCTTCCGGAGTTTAATCAGTGTTTGGGGAGAGGGTTTCAGATTTCAGCATGGCAACATAGGCCCAGGAACCTCTCAGATAGTGACCACCCTCGGGAGAATCAAAGACTCCCCGAAGCAATACACTGACATTTTCCTGGCACTCTAGTTGTTGTGGCTTCCATTATAGAAACAGAAGTTGTTGGAAAAGCCTAGCAGTTCCGACGAAGGGTCACTGGACCAGAAACGTTAACGGATTATTTTCTTCGCAGATGCTGCCAGGCCTGCTGAGCTTTTCCAGCAACTTCTGTTTTTGTTCCCGATTTACAGCATCTGCAGTTCTTCCAGTTTTTATGGCTTCCACTACATTGTCCACTAAGCTGCAGGATGACTCAACCATTGGCACATGACTGTATGGGGAAAATGGACAAAAAGGTCTTCACAGGAAAAAAAAACCACTTTACTCTTTCTGGTCTTTAAACCATCTCACTGCTTGAGATTTTTTTTTGAAATTCAGGGTTCACTGACCCTTACCTTGGTTCTCCTTCTGGGCCCAGGTTTCAAATGGCCTTTCAGTGATCTTAACATTGCAGGCTCTGCAGAGAGCTGTCGCCAAGCTTGCCTCTGCAAATGTCTTTATTGCAGAACCTTTGGTCAACATCAGTAACGTAGCAGTAGCATGCTGGAACTTCAAGCCTACACATCTCCTTACACTGCCAGGAGTGTGCTTGGCCATCATGGAACAGAAATGGAGACTTGGATAATAAATACTGGAAGCTGCAGGAGAACATTAGTCATTTCATACTAACAGTGTACAAAAACGTGCATTTATAATAGTCTCTTTAATGCAGGAGAACAGAATATCAAGGAACAGCTGCATGCAGAAGCAATGGGTGCTGACAACATTCCCAGCTGTGATCCTAATGATCTGTGCTATCGAACTAGCTGAGATTTTCCTGATGAAGTGGTGGATGTGGGTACAATTACAATGTTTAAAAGACATTTGGATGAATATATGAATAGGAAAGGTTTGGAGGGACATGGGTGAAGAGCAGGCAGGTAGGAATAGTTTAGTTTGGGATTATGCTTAGCATAGACTGAAGGGTCTGTTTTCATGCTGTATGACCCAATGACACTATAGTCAAGGTCTTCCTGTACAGCTACAACACTGGCATCTACTCAACAATGTAGAAAAATGCCTAAGTATATCCTGGACACAAAAAGCAAAACACATCTGATTAAGCTAATCACCAACCATGTCAATAACACCATTCATCAGATGATAGAGGTTGGCAATGCTCTCAAAAGGTACTTATTTAGCAATAACCTGCTCACAGACACCCAGATTGGGTTCTGCCAGGGCCACTTGGCATCTAGCCTTATGGTGGTCTTGGTCCAAACATGGACATAAGAGCTGAATTCCAGGGATGAGGTGAAACCTGCACATCAGATAATGTTTACATAAGCAGCAATAGTCTTTTCAGACTCCGCTTATTATTAGGCTCCTATATATTTGGAAAAAAGATCTTCACATCTAGTCAGCTGATGAGGTCCTGCCCCTTTAAAGAGCAGACCCCAAATTACTGTAAGAGCCCGATGCAAGGAGGAGGCTCACTGTATTGTTAACAATCATCCGCTATCTGCCTCTAACCAAAATCTTTGATCTCTGCCCCAATATTCCCGTTCGTCAGATGCATTACACTTTGTCGCCCCAATGTGTGCCACTGACTGGCCTCCTCTTTAGGTGGTGGTTACAGGCCACAACAGCAGATGTGATTCAATGAAAGCTGGGCCTTTGACCTTTAAATCAGGACTCTCAAATGAATAGGCAACAGTTCAATGTCACTGGCTGGATTTCCTCAGGTTTTTGGTCACACTGCACCATGACAGGGCCACACCTGTTGGCAGCTATCACCTTGACAGATGTGTGTTTGCATGCATGTGTGTAAACGTACCACTTACAGGGAGGGGGAACCTCAGGGACAGGAGGAGAGAGAAAGTCATTCTTTCCTTCTCCCCCTGCAACCCATCTCTCCCCAGCTCCCAGCTTCAGAGGGTTTAAGAGTACCTGCAAGAATTAAAAGCAGTTTATGCTATTAGGGGGCACACAAGTGGAGACTGCCAAATCCAATAACTTTTCTCAAAATCTACCAGAGGTACCCACCCTGTTAATCTGAAGGGAAAATGCACCATTAAAATTACTCGGTTTGCACAATTAGAGTTCACAAGTATCCAAATCAGAAAGATTATTGCTATATTTTCAGGTCACATTTTTAACTTCAAAGAATGGGCAGTACAAAATTACAGGATCGGAGTTGGACTGACCTCAGATCAAATCAAGACTGAAACCCTGGGAGGGTGAGCAACGCTACTGGACTTACTACCAGTCACTTAGGTGGGACTGGAAACAGCCTTGCAAACGACAGATGAACTGGGTCAGTGGCAGAGCCAGAACCAGGCTGGAGCTAGGGCCCTGCAGAAGGTTTGCTTATTCACCTCCTGTCACTCCGTTTTCCGCTATGTGTACGGTGCTGCAGCTGTTAACTCCCGAAACACTCCAACAGGAATGCTGTGTTGGGGTAAGATAGTCAATGCCTGTCAAACGAACCGGAAAAGGACAGACAACTAGGTGGAAAGGAGATGGGAGATACAATTATAAAAAAAGGGCCAATAAACAAATTCAAGAACGGGGGGGCTGGGTTGATTGGTGGTGGAAAGTTTCCCCTAAGGTGTCCACTCTACACCTTCCTTCCTGCTCTTCTCCATATCACTAAAGTCTGAACAGCAAGAGCTTATATTGTTTAACTCTGAAACGCACCTCAGCATTGTACCCGCATCCTTGGCTCAGTGGACAGTACCCAACCGCAGGCAGAAGATTGTGGGCCCAAATCTCATTTGAAACTTCAGTGTGCAGGCTGACGAAGAAATACTGATCAGGCAAAAAGGGGAGGTCATTTGGAGGAGATGTTGGGACCTGGTTCATTCAAAACACCACACCTCCAACTGCACAGTCTCAACTGCGAGAGGTGTGCAAGGCTCTCGAATGAGTCTTGAACCAATAACTTCCTGACTCAGCGCTGCCCACAGATACAGTTGACACTGTATAACAACATCAGGACTAGCTAAGTTACATTGCAGCTGAATCAAGAAACTGGCTTCAGTTCATCAACAGTAGGCCTTGGCAATGTTTGAGAAGAGAGAGAGTGAGTGTCAAACTGTACTGTGATCACACAATCTCCAAGGTACAGCAAGCAGCTATACTCCAGGATTAGAAATGCTTCACATTTAGAGAATCTCAACAAATAAAAACGGGAATGTTTGTTCAACTGGTATGATTGCTATTATGTGATCCAATTGAATGGCAGAACAAGCTTCGAGGGCTGTTTAGCCCTATTTGTTTGACTGAGTTTTCAGAAAGTTCAGCCCAATGATAATAGGCCCCATGAGGAGCTCAGCGAATGGAACCTAAATCAGATCCTGCTTTTGCAAGAGATCAACAGCATACACAGGTGTTGGATGAGGACAAGACTGACTGGGATCCTGGATGAACAAACTGCTGACAATATGCAGACCCCTAGAACAGTCAGCTGAGCATGCCTGAACTCTGAGGAATCATAAGAGACTCAAAAACAAAATTATTTGCCCGTCATTGCATTGCTGTTCTGTATGCAACTTTGCTGTAGCGTTTCTCGACAATGCAACAATAGCTGTGTCTCAAATTGCCAGCTTCTCTAGGACATCCAGAAGTTCTGGGGAAAAAAAAAAAGCACTATACAAATGCAAGTAGGAGAGACAAAGTTTCAAAATGGCAAGGCACAACCTTTCTGAAAGAAAGGTTGAAACATGTTGGAACATTTTGCTGAAATAGCTTGAAACTTCAAGCCTGGAACACCCACACCTGCCCCCAATTGCACAAAGCAATTCACTTCACACAACGCCCAATCTCCTTCCAACACCACACACAAACTAAACAGTTTGGATTCCTCCGACATCCCTTTCATCATCAATTCTTTAACAAGATCCCCTCTAGTCATAAGCGATCCAAACACATGGGCCTTTAATGAAAGACCTGCATTTCTCTAGCACTTTTTTTTTTGAAAAGCAACCTCATAATACCCCAAACCATTTTATCGTTGATTTGTTTTTGAAACAGTCACTATTGGAACGCAAGAAATGTGGCAGCCAACTTTGAACACGGCAAGATTCCACAAACAGCAACGTGAGGAATAAGTGAACTTTGATAAAAATATGAAGTGATGCCCATTAAAAGGGATATAAATATTAGCCTGGATACCACTGACAACTCTTGTTGCAGTGAGGCTCCCAAAACTGTATGGTTCCAGACATCTTACCCCAAAACGGTTAAGCTCCCGAGTGAGGGATAAAGGAACAAAAACAGAAGTTGCTGGAAAAGTTCACCAGGTCTGGCAGCATAAGTGAAGGAGAAAACAGAGTTAACGTTTCGGGTCCGGTCACCCTTCCTCAGAACTGATGAGGGTTGGTCTCCAGACCCGAAACGTTAACTCTGTTTTCTCCTTCACAGATGCTGCCAGACCTGCTGAGCTCTTCCAGCAACTTCTGTTTTTTTGTTCCCGATTTACAGCATCTGCAGGTCTTTTGGTTTTTATGAGGGATAAAGGAACTGGCTTCTCTTCATTCAGCTGTAACTCCCACCTTTTTCAGTTGGTAGCAACAAGTTAATTTAGAAGGACATCCTTCCCTTATGAATACTTTTACCTCAGACCAAGTTTAAGATAGTTTTAAACTGAGTCAATTTAACCAAACTTTCTTGAGGTGATAGAAGAGTGAGTTTACTAGTCACTAAATGCAAGACACAAAACACAGGTTATGAATAAGGAGGTATAAAAAGGTAAGAAAAAGAAATAAAAGTTACAGAAAATACCGGAGTTAATCGTGAAAAGTAGATAGAAGAATGCAGTGGCCATTAGGTTATACATGTCGTGTTGAAGGTGGGAGCTAATACTGGATTTAAAACATACTTTGCTTTGCAGGTTGATTGAAATTATTTTCAATAGTGGCTGGTTAGTAGCATTCAGAGCAAAATGAAGCTGTTATTTCTGACCTGCAGTGCAGGGGTGCTTAATAGTCACAGCTATAGAATAGCTATTACAGCACACTAGTGTATCAGATGCATACACAGAATAGTGTTACAGTCAGTTTCAAATCCTTTTGTAGACACTTGAAAGAGTAGAACACAGAACATGCCTGGAGATGGTTCCCGATTGAGAACAGTAGTTAGCCTCATTATTTTTTCTGTTGACATTTCTAACTCTGCATAGGTGCCCATGAATATGGAGGTGCTAGGGTTGAACTGGGGTGGACACAGTCAGATTTCACCGGACAAAGGAACAGCACTCAAAGCCTGCGATTTGAAATAAACCTGTTGGACTATAACATGGTGTCGTGTGATTTCTGACACTGCACAGGTGCGACATTGACAGGAATCTGCCAGACAGCCATTAAACTTAGATAACAAGGTGTAGAGCTGGATGAACACAGCAGGCCAAGCAGTAGAGGAGCAGGAAGGCCGACGTTTCGGGCCTAGACCCTTCTTCAGAAATGGGGGGAGGGGAAGGGCGTTCTAAAATAAATAGGGAGAGAGAGGGGGAAGCAGATAGAAGATGGATAGAGGAGAAGATAGATGGAGAGGAGGAGACAGACAGGTCAAAAAGGCAGGGATGGAGCCAGTAAAGGTGAGTGTAGGAAGGGTGTGAAGAGTGTCTGAAGAGTGTGGAAAGGGTAGAAGGGTCCCCATTTCTGAAGAAGGGTCTAGGACTGAAACGTCAGCCTTCCTGCTCCTCTGATGCTGCTTGGCCTGCTGGGTTCATCCCGCTCTACACCTTGTTATCTCAGATTCTCCAGCATCTGCAGTTCCTACTATCTCCAGCCACTGAACTTACATTTGCAGTCATCTTTTGGCTGCAGCACTTTTATTTAAACAAAAAGGACATGCTGGAATTAAAAGTTCAATATATCTGTAAGTACTCTGAGGTCTTGAGGTCCTAATGACTAATCAACGTTCCCTCCCAGCTCTTCCTCAAACCTAACAATACAGATGGGCTTCAGTCCAAATTTCCCACCAATGCCTAAAATTATGTGTTCATGTTTCTGGTAAGGGACATGAATCTCCAAACTTCTGATTCAATCAAGAAGCCACTCAGGAGCTGCAGATGACAGATGAAGGAAAAGAACGAGACAAAGAAAATGTACTTTGATGCACAACATCTTTACTCTTTCCCAAAGAAAGCTTTCAATCCATACAGCAATGGAAGCCGAGCTCACATCAATGCTCAGTTTCAGAATTCTGACATTTCCTTTTGACAACTTCCAAATCATTAACTGAATACAAACATCATAATCTGAACAAGTGAGAACTACTTTTTCTATCAGTGGGTGGTGGCACTCCCGCCTATGGGAGGAAGTGCAATTTCAGAAATGTGTGCACATAATCTAAAATTACACAGCCACAGAACACCAGTTTTAAATGGGATGTTAAAACATAAGCCTCTCAGGGGCATGGGAAAGATCCCATGACACTACTGGGAAAACAAGAGAGAGATGGGGAGGTTTCCTCTTTGTGTCAGGAACTGATGTTTATCACTGATTTGAAGAACAATTATCTAGTCGTTTAACCTGCAGCTATGGGAGCTTGCTGTGCTGAAACTGACTGTTACTGTTTCTAGACTATCACAGCATCTATGCTTCCAAAACTATAAATTCATTAGCTGTAAAGCAACTCCAGATGTCTTCAGCGATGACATGACTGAGGGGGTGGCCTTATAAATATGTTTAAGATGGCCAGGTTTTTTTTGTTAGAAATGTGATGTCAAAGGACTGAGAGGATAAAACTTATTTCTGACCACGAGATAGAAACCATAAATAAAAGACAGCCCAATTAATCCAATAACAAATTCAGAAGAAACCCCCATTTCCCCTAGACCACAGAATTCACTACATATTACAAGTATAACCAACACATCACAGGGAAACGCAGATAAACACAACAAAGAAAAGAACAGAAGGACATGCTGATAGAGTGAGATGAAGCTATGGTGGGAGGAGTCTTGTGAAACACAAACACTAGCATAGATCTAGAGGGCCAAATGGGCTGTTTATGAACATAATGAGTTACAGCAATACACCATTTAGCTCCCCTGATCCTGTTCCACCATTTCATAAGATCATTGCCTTGGCTCCAGTTTCCTGCCTGCCCACAATCTTTGAACCCCTCCCCACTTTTAGTCAAGAATCTATCGACTTTTACGTAAAACATTCAATGACCCTTCTCCAGAGAGTGGTGGTAGCAAGTTGTATTAACCTGCAACACTCTGTACAGGGAGAAAGTATCTCCACATCTCAGTCTTAAATGGGAGACATTTTTAATAACTTAGTCTGCTAGTTCTTGTTCATCCCAGAACGTGAAATATCTGATCAGCATCTATCCCACCAGGTCACCTTAGGACCTTATATTATTCAGAAAAGATCACCTCTCATTCTTCTCAATTCTAGTGGATACCAACCGAACCTGTTCAACCTTTTTTCAGAAGCTAATCTCTCACCCCAGAAATCGAATCAAGTGAACATTCTCTATAATGTTTGAATTGTGCGCTTTCTTAAACATGTCAGACCAATTGCACACTGGGACATGGTCTCCTCAATGTCCAACACCACGGTAGCGGAATATACCAATTATATTCCAAACTCCTTGCGAGAAATGCCAATAATCCATGCACCTTTCTAATCACTTTATATTTCCTGCTGACTAATTTTTTGTTCTATATGTAGCAGGACACCCAGATCCCTCTGTATCAAGATTTTTACGATTTCTCTTTATTTACAGGATAACATTACTTTCCTACATTTCTGCCTGTGATTCTGTGTGAAGTAAATGCAAGTTACTGCCTTTTAAAATCTCACAGCGCAACATGAACTGCTGCAGAGCCCACTGTATCCATACAAATAAGTTGCATTCCACAGGCGTGGGAGCAGCATGGGTTATATAAATAGGAGCACAGAGAAAGCAGCAATGAACTGGATCACCCCAGCACACAGCTCCATACATATACAGGAGCATTATAAAGGATATTACAGTTGCCAACTTTTAAAATAAGCAATAAGCCTTCACATCAACAGACCACTGTTCTCTATTTCCAATATGTATATAATCACCCTTATGTAATGCTGAGCAAAGCTATGCAGCAAGATTGTGGATCAGAAAGCACTTAGCTGATCTCAATCAAGGCAATTGCTCAGATGCAACAGTTGGTCTCAGTCTCAAGATAGGAGGGAAGGGCTCTCGTGGTGCAGTAGCGTCCCTACCAATGGGCCAGGAGACAGGGTTCAAGTCACATCTGCCACAGGAGGTAGGTCATAAAATGTCAGGACAAGTAGATTAAAAAATACCTAAATAATAAAAAAAACGGAAAGTCACCATAATCCACCAGGACCGTCGAGCTGCTTGAATTTATTACAAAACTTGCAGTGTAGGAGGGAGGCAGATAGGGTTTCCAATCCACACTGCCAGGGCTCTTGTGGAACGGTGGTAGTGTCCCTGGGTTCAAGCACTACACCTGCTCTTTAGGTGTGTCATAACATGTCTTAGCAGGTTGGTTACAAACATCTACAAACATCCAGACCGGTAACAGCACAGCAGGAGGCCATTTAACCAATCACATACAAACTGATTCTCAGCAAGTGCAACTCTCCACTTTGTCCCTATAGATTGGCAAATCTTCACTTTTGATGAAAGCAAAATACTGCAGAATGATGGTGGCTCAGCGACAGCTCCAGGAACCTGGGTTCGATTCTATCCTTGAGCGACTGCCTGTGTGGAGTTTGCACATTCTCCCAGTGTCTGCGTGGGTTTCTGCCAGATGCTCCGGTTTCCTCCCACAGAACAAAGATGTGCAGGTTGGGTGAATTGGTCATAGAATGCAGGGCAGGTCAATTAGCCAAGGGAAATTGAGTGAGATAGGGTGGGAAGCTTTTTGAAAGGTCAGTGTGGACCCGATGGGCCGAATGGCCACCTTCCATAATGTAGGCATTCTACTGTTTTGAAATAAAAACAAACGTGCTGGAGTAACTCAGCAGGACTGGCAGCAATTGCGGAGAGAGAAAACATAGCTTACGTTTTGAGTCAAATGCACCTTCTCTGGAACTCTTGATAATTCTCCAATTTGATCATCACTCTCAGGCAACGCACTCCAGATCCTGACCATTTGCTGCATTAAAAAAAGCTTTTCCTCTACTCTGGTTCTTCTGCCAATTATAGGTAGTTCTCCTATAACGCGACAGTGGAGTTCTTGTGCGATCTCGTGCTATGGAAAACTACCATAGAAAAATCACTATACTTGTACAGCAGAAATTTTGCGTTATACAAACAGCGTCTGCTATTCAATCACGTTACAGCCAATTCACATTAACAAAACATGCGTTATTGCAGAACTACCTGTATCTCACATTGCAGTCTTCTGGCTCAATTCCTCTGCCAACAGCAAGCAGTTTTTCCTCTTTTGGAGTTGCTCAGACCACCACGACTGAACACCTCTATCAAGTCTTTCAATCATCTCCAAAGAGAACAGTGACAGCTCCTCCAGTCTGTCCATGTAACTGAAGTCAACATTAACTGCAGATAAACATTGGCCAGGATATTGGAGAGAACATCCTTGGTCCCTTTCAAAATGATGTTGAAGAACATTTGCATTCACCCAAGAATGAACAGGGCCTTGATTTAACAACTGCCCTGAAAAGACAGCACTTCAAACAGTGCAGCACTCCCTCTGCCTAACACAGCAAGGATGAATGAAGTGGACAGTCAAGTTTCTGGAATGGACGTTTAAACACAAGTTTCTGACTCAAGAGGCACCATGATGAAACAATGAGTCACACTGGCCAAGGGGAAAGGAAACTGAAGGGCAAAAACCACTCAGGATGTGTGGACACATCACCAGGCACTGTCTCTAACTGGGTAAAGTTAAAGACACAAAGACAAGCCAGTGAGAAAGATATTTACAGGAAAGGAGTGGAGAAGCTATCAAGTAAGCAGAGAGCTCACTTTTAAAGCCTCCCCGAATCCCAGTGATCGTGAATACAGAACCTACTCCCAGAGGGATGTAGAATTGCTAGGACAGCAATGCACCAGGATGCAAACTACTGGCCCTAGTGCTTAAAAACAGCTGTCACTTATTCCAACAAATGTGAATTCACTACGTGCTCCTGGCTGGTTGCCACCTGACGATTGAGTTCAAATATTACATTCCTTCCACCAGTGGACTTGCTGGCAGAGATTACACTGGAGAGAGAGTCAGAAAACAGCTACTAGAGCATCAGCAGCAGGGAATCACAGCAAGCCAGCTTTCCATACAGAAACTGTGCTGGTGACTCGAGGAGACACATTCTAATGGTAGGAAGGGAAGTCTGGAATTGCAGGCAGCTCAGCAGGTGGTACCTACTAACCCAGAAGGAGCTGCATGCTTTCAAGTACCCACCCTAAATACTTCAGCTCTTTAGTTAATTTATAGCTTCCAATTCAACACAGAGTGCTGCACTGTCAAGAATACAATCTCGTGCAAAGAGGTGATACAGGGCATACAAAACCTCATGACATTCTTTGAAGAAAGTCAAAAGACATTCTCCCTGGTGACCTGGTCAATATTTATCCCTCAAACAACAAACTGGTAGGTATCACATTACAGTTTGTGAGCTTGCTGTGTATAAATTGATTGTCCATTCTACGATTCCAGACATTGAAGTACTTTTCAAAAATAAATGTTGCCAGTGGCACATCCCAAGAACGGGAAAGTACTTTGTAAATGCAAATTTGTCCCTTTCTTTCACAGATTTCAGCTCATCAATAGGAGATGTGGTAGGATCTATAAAACTGCATGGTGAGACCCTGCTAACAGGTTATGCACCATTGACCCAATGTCCCTACACCCCATGGTCAAACAGAGGCTGCTACACATCAACCAAAATTAGAAGCTCAGCAAATTTGCTCAGAGGTGCAGGGAATAAACAGGACGGTAATACAACATAGAAAATACCCGCTTGATTCTCTACCTCCCGTCCGCTAAACCTCTGCAGGATTCTTTTTTAGTCAACATCCATTTCTAGGCACAACACAAAAGATGGAGAAAGCAGAAAGCCAAAGCATAAACTCCAACACCACTGCACAAAAAAAAAATGCATTCTTCAAAGCCTGAATCAGGGCCTACACTCTATTTTCAGTGACACAATAGAACCTTACAGTACAAAAACATGTCTCAGGAATCATTCCCAAATGCCATACTCACCCCATTATGGGCACGTGGAGTGGAGAATTGTCATGTACTGGGCACCAATATTGGATTAGTGCTGGGAGAATATATGAGCCAATCTTAAATGTTTCCACATAAGCCTGCACATTCCACAATGCAGTCCAGTGACACTGGCTAAGGAGCGTAATTGGAAAACACACTGGATAGAGGCCTCTGCCCCACTTCCCCATCCCGTATAAAATTAAAGCCTTATCTTGTGACAATTTCTAATGGGCATCTAAAGCTACCATTTGCATTGAACTCCTAACAGTGTGCCAATTTGGGCAGAATTAGACTTGCGATAATAATGGGTCATAAAAAGAGAGTCACAACACAAACATGCAATGGGGCCTACTCACTCTCTGCAGCTGTCGAGTGCATTCTGTTTGCAATTCAAATCAAGGGAACTATAATGTCCCCCAGCCTCCAGATAAACAGAAATAAAAGAGTAAAAAGACAAAGAGACAACACAGCCAGACCTCAGTCAGTGCGTCAACAAGAATGTTGCGTCTTTCATTGCTCTCCGTGGTTGGTAGTCATTTGCAAGTTGTAGAATTTTTCATTCCCTGGGTTCCCTATTCACTTTCCATATTCAAACCAGCACTTTGACCTGAATAACATATTAGCTCCGTCCTGTTTAACAATCCGTGGATGCCTGCTCAGTTTACCAGCTGGTCTTAAAAAAAAAATGCCAAGGTAGTTGGTCGATCCAAAAGAGGTTTAAGATTATGAGGCGTATAGACAAGGTGAATAGCAGGTGTCTTTTCCCCAGAGTTGGGGATTTCAAGACTAGGGGGCATATTTTGAAGGCAAAAGGAGAAAGATTCAAAAAGGACAAGGGGGGCTTTGTTTTCTTTTAAAAAAAATCGGTTAGTGTGTGGAATAAACTGCCAGAGGAAGTGGTGGGCACAGGTACAGTTAAAAAGACATTTGGATAAGTTCATGAATAGGAAAGATTTGCAGGCATATGGGCCAAACACAAGCAGGTTTGCCTAGCTTAGTTTGGGATTATGGTCAGTATGGACTAGATGGACTGAAGGGTCTGTTTTCATACTGTATGACTATGAGTCTAAGCAGCCGGAGCAGATGGACAACAGATCAGAAAATAAATGATTGGCCTTCTTCAGTGTCTTGACCCCGATGCACCAGCCATACTTCTGGCAGTAGCACTTCAGCTCCTCACCACCACCACCCTCAATGCCTTCCAACCATGGGGTGAAGCCCCACTGCAGTACCGAGGGAGTGCTTCACTGCCTGAGGTGCTGTCTTTTGCAGGAGACATGAAACTGAACTCCTGCTCTCAATGCAATAAGTAGTAATACTATAGGTGTTGAAAATTCAAAATAAAGCAACTCATCAGGTCACAGTGTCTGCGGTGAACGAAACAAGAGTAAATGTTGCAGCTCACTTAACCTCTACCCCCAGAGTCCTCAATACTCATTCCACAACCAACCTGAAAACTGAATAGGCAATTGTGAAATGTAGTCATTTTTGCAATGTAACAAAGTGGCAGCTCGCGTGCACAGAGTGAGTGCCCAGAAGCACCAATGAAATGAAGTGACCAGATAATCCGTTTTCCAGGGCTGATTGTAGGATTTACACTGGCCAAGAAACTTGGGTGAACAAAAACAGAAGTTGCTGGAAAAGCTCAGCATCTGTGAAGAGAAAGAGTTAACGTTTCAGTTCCGGTGACCCTTCCTTAGGACAGCCCCATACTTCAAATAGAGCTATGAGATCTTTTTATCCAGTCGCCACCCCCCAAACAATTGCCACCCACTGAGCTCTGCCTGAACAGCCAGATCCCCAAGTCAAAATTGAAGCATTTACCCACCAACAATTCACCAATCCCCCATTTCCTCACCACTGCCACATTGAGCAGGTGATGGTGACGGGTTGCAGCACTGGTTACAAAAAGGGAGGCACCAACTTATCAGAACGGACATGTCTAATTAGATAACAGCATTCTGAACATTCCCACGCCTGGAGTACCCAAGAGGTTCAATGTGTTAACGCCCGACATGGACAGATAGGGAGTCACACAGACTTGGAAAAGTCATATGTCAAGCTCAATGCCCTCAGCTGGGTCAGTTGTAGGAATAACCTCAGGTAGTGCTTGGCCACAAACTAGGTTGGGAACAAACCAGGGTTTCAGTCAAGTGCATCACCTAGCTTTTAGATGCAAGAAATATCAGAGGTCACCAGCTTCTTTGGAACAAACCCAATCACAGAGGAGACTTGACAAAGTAAACCATGGCAAAGAATTTCCACTACAAGCAATGCCATTCTGCCCAGCATGTCTATGCCAACCCTTTGGGAGTGCTATCCAAATCATCTCACTCCATTTGATCTTTGCTCAAAGTCAAAGGCTATCTCCAGTTCAATTACTTACCTTCTGACAGGAATAAAGCAAAGGGCGAGAGACAAGGCACTTTTGAGATCACTGAGGAAATCACAGTGAATTAAGTACCAGGTAAACTTCAGTATTTAATGCCACAGTCCCAAAGAAAAAATGGACAACATTCCATCAGTGTGTGCTAAGATGAAGAGAATGATTTCAGGAGATAAACCAGACAATTTGATGGAGCAATTTGTACTGGGCTTCTTTGCCTCCAGATTAAAGAAAATACCCAATTACAATCATGGCCAGTGGGTGTAAGCCGGGACTGGACTGCAAACAGGAGAGATGCAATCACAGAATAAACCAGGGCAACTCTATGTACATTGGAAGTCTGCCCTTGCATTCTCCCTCTATCACTCAACTAACTACCCCCTCATTAAGGTGTTGGCACTCAAGCTGGAACATGCTCTTGCCAGACTGAAGTAAGGTGAACGAATATTTTCATCCAAACTCATTCTGCGTCCTGTTGCTGCCAAAGACACAAATTTGCAATCCATTAGACTCAAAGGTCCCACTCTGACAGGCTCCTCCAGGAGGGAGGAGGAAGCTCTTCATGGTTGCCATTACAGCAACAGAAACCAGCTTGTGCAAGAGGCCAAAATTGGAGAACAGAGATCTCCAAGCACTGTTGTGTGGCATAAGGACACAGATGTGGAGAGAGCAAGACCACACAGTGACCTGAAAATGAGAATGAACAATTTGAAAACCCAGGCAGGCACTGGTGAGCCAGGATGGAGATTTCAAGCATAGGGTCAGTGGGTGAACAGGGTATGGCACGTACTAGTAATTTAAATGAATTCAACTTCTCTATAATTTTAGAAAAATTGCAATGAGGATAACACTGTTTGCTTTCATCATAAGACTTATAGGAAATATTTGATCCTATTACATTACAACCAAAGAAGAGGTCAATCATAACCTTCTGGCATGGCTCAAAGTCATGATAGGTAACAGTGTTTATTGCAAGACACGAAATGAGAACAAGGATGGACCAAGGAACCAAACATGCATATCAATCCAACAACCGGACCGCTCCTCGGCTAAAACTATAATCATAAGAACACAACTATTAACAACCATTAGAGTTTGAAGGGATTTCCAAGATTCTCCTCAGGCTGCAGGCAGTATTGTACGGAAGGGACCATTTGTTAAACATTGAGCCATGACTGGTTAGACAGGCTATTCAGTATGGGAGTGGAAGAGAAACAAAAAAAAACATAGCCATGTCAAATCCTTTCAGTGGCCCGTGCCAAGGGACACAGCTCCCAAGCATTGGGGGCAGGGTCACGATGACGGAGTATTGTTCTTCATTTTTGTACCAAAAGCAAATGTTAGACAACTGTGCCAAGGGTTCGATAGAGTGGGTGTGAAGATAACATTCCCCATCCCACCCCCCCAAGAAGGGGGGCAGGGGGAGGGGATAATACAAAACTTAGAGGTATAAATATACAATTGTCAGTAATAAATCCAATATGGAATTTCAGAAGAACCCCCTGTACCCATTGAACAATT
Source organism: Rhincodon typus (assembly GCF_021869965.1). Taxonomy (NCBI): domain Eukaryota; kingdom Metazoa; phylum Chordata; class Chondrichthyes; order Orectolobiformes; family Rhincodontidae; genus Rhincodon; species Rhincodon typus. Next base: position 17,213,363 of record NC_063358.1, on the reverse strand, counting down.
AAAGGTATGGGAGACACTAGCACACGGAGAAGTTGAGTTGACGAGCAAAGGTACATTTAAGAGGAAGCCAAGAGAGGACAAGAGGTAGAAAGGACTGAAAGGTTAAAATGATAGGGTTGGATGAAGAAGAGGCGGTGGTGGTGGTTTGTCTGCTGCACCAGGACAATCCTATTGGACAAAATGGCCTGTTTGTATTGTAAAAACATCACAATGGTCAATAGGAAATCATGCTGAGACATGAGCTCCCAGTTTCTGGGAGGGGTGGGGATGGAATAAAGGAAGGGGTACAATTTTGATTCCTATTTTATTATCCAGTTGTAAAAGATGCTGAAAAGAAAGAAACGTCTAGTGAGGCCCCACCTCAGCCAACCGGTTATGGCACATTTTATCTAGATCATTCAGAGAATCACAGACAAGATTATAATTACATCAACAGTACCTGTGAAGAAAGATAAAAGTTAGATTCTGTGGTTGAGGTGTGGAGACTAATCAAAACTGTAGTGTGGCAGCAGTTTTCTCCCTTCTCTGCTTCCTCCTCCATTTCTGTCTCATATCCAACATCTTTGCCTGAACTAGAAGGTTGTCTGGGTCTCCAATAGAAAAACTTCAAAAGAATGGAACTCACAGTGTTTTGTATTGCCACAGCCCTGTCTTGCTGCCCCACTCTCTCTCTCCCTCCCTCCCTCTAGCACTACCCTTTGCCCTTCTCTCTCCCTCAACTGTCTTTTGTTCCCTATCATACCATCAGCCGGTCACCTCTTCCCCTCTCAGAACAACACTCCATTTGTGTGCAGTTACAATTCATTCACACAAACTGCCCCCATGATGGATTCACCTTCCTGTTATGGTAATGGCATTCAAATTTATAACAGCAATAATTCAACAGTCACAGGACACAAGGCACTAATTATGGCATACAGCTTAACGAATAGGAGGTGCAGAATTACTCTTGCAGCCTAACAACCCAACCTCCAGCCTTCACTCTCTTCCAGCAAAACTGCAGATTGGAGACCCACCACTCAAAGTCCATGAGGCAAAACAATCACAACCCAAGATCATCCTCTACTCCTGCCTCACCCAACAAGCTCATAGACTCTAATAGACACAGTTCCAAGGTTTTGCTAATCTCTAAAACAAGCTTGACAGCCTAGTTACTACTTCATTTGATTATAGAGAACAAACTCTTACCTTGGCCACAAAGGACATGTCATGACCCCTACAGGTTGGCAAGAGGAACAGTTCAGGGCGGCCAAAATCTACTTGGCCATACTGAAGTTCAGTAGCTAAGGTCATGCATTTTGTTCAGTGAGCATGCTCCTAACATTATGTTGCTTACCCAAGTCAGGGCAACAACTTAGATTTACACAGTACCTTTAATGCAGAAAATCATCCCAGGACACTTCACAAACAAGTTTGAAAGCACAGTACGGAACAGAGCCACGTCAAGTGATAGTCAGAAAAGTGACCAAAAGTTTGGTCAAAGAGGTATGTGTTAAGAGGCATCTCAAAAAGGACAGGCTGATGGAGAGACAGGTGTATAGGGGTCGTTCCAAGAGTTTGATGCCCAGCCCATTGAAGGCACAGCCAACAATGGGGCAGAAATTAAAAATGAAAGGATACAGGATTGGCAAGAACCAGAGGAAGTCATCATGTCAGAGTGCTGTGGGGATGGAAGGGGTTACAGACATAGGGATAGGACGAGATATGGATGAATCTGAAAACAAAGACAGAAATTTGAAAATGAAGATATCACTGGACCAGGAAGCAATGTAGGTCAGTGTGCACAGGGTTCAAGCGAATGGGATCTGGCGCAGATGAAGATATGGGCATCATAGTTTTGAGAGATATTGAATTACCCTACCAAGCTGAGCATTCGACTACAGGCTCATCGAGGCAAATGAGACAATTCCCAGATACGGCCTTTCAAACCTCTGATAAGAAGTTTGACTGGGTATAATCAAATATTGACAGCACTTTCACACACTGACAGCCTGTGTACCTCAAGTTACCACATTAGGATCTAACTTCACTCAATAGGAGCCATTCAGATTATGAAAAGAAATAAGTCTAAACTGAGATGACATTTCCAGAGTCAAAAACAAGGAACTGACAATATAAAAATACTTCTACCGAGAGATTGCTTAGAATGGAGAATTCACAACCTCTTGGGAGTACTCAAGACAAATAGCATAATTGCATACAAGGGAAAGTTACACAAGTAGATAAAAGGAACAGAAGGATACACTGATAAGATGAATGGGTAAAGTATGCATAAAACAGATGGGCCAAATAGCCTATCCCTATGCTGCAGCTTGCTTTGTAAGTCAATAAAATACTTGATCTCCACCAATCTGCTTGGTTTCATCTCAAGAGACTCCCCAGAGGAGATCGGGTTGTTTCCTACAGTCATGTTTTAGTTGACTGTTCTACATTGTCCTTGCCTTGGCTTCAGTGTTAACCTCAGCACAGCTCAGTGTCACCCACCATGACGACAGCTGGGCCCTGAAGTGAAGGGAAGCAAGAACGCAATAGGAGTAGGACCACATCTGTTGTGGTTTCATGGCACTCACACAGGCATTCAAGTGTTCAAAGTATTCAAAACAATGCATGCACTTTTAAAAAAAAACACCTGGTTGCTGACTCATTCAAATCTAAACAACCCTCCATTTCTCCAAGATTTATTGGGTAGAGTACCTGAACCATGTTACGAAGTTAAGATCATTAGAATCTAATCTGGGTCTTCTTGAATATTTATTTCTAAAAGGCCTGTGCAGTCATTGACGCACAAGCTGTAATTCGCATTGAGAGAGAATTTGCGGGAGGATAAGAAAGCCGAACTAACTGGGTGTAAATGCATCAAATTACATCAACTCCAATCATTTATCTTTGCTCCATACCCTTATGCAAGGAATAAGTCTTCCACCGCAATCTTTAAAGGTTTCATTGACCCTTTTTTCCCACCCCAAAAGACTAGATACTGGTGAAGGATGAAGTTCCAGACTTCAACTATGTTTACATGAAGAAGTGCTTCCTGATTTCTGTCCCGAATGGCCTGCCTTGAATTTCAAGATTGTGCCTCCTTGCTCTGATTCCCCTCCAAGAGAAAGTATTCTCTCTATCCAAATACCTCTGTACTGAAACCCAAATATCAAAGACTTTAATCAGATCACCCCTCAACTTCCTTATCAATTCTGAACTCCTCCACCATTGGTAGTTTTACCTTCAGTTGCTTGGGCCCAAAGCTCTGGAGTTTCCTCCCTAAACCTCTCGGCCTCTCTTTCTGCCTTTGAGATGCTCTTAAAAAAAAAATCTAGTCCTTGGACTAAATATTTGGCCATTCACCCTATTAAAGCTATGTATCTCTGCACCAGATTTTGTCTGATAATTCTTCCATAAAGCACTTAGAAACAGAGAGCTGAAGTTTTTGTCTATATAGCCACAAGTTGTTGTTTGTGTTCAAGATGGCTGCCATAACCTTAAAAGGGCCATCCTCAGATCTAGGCGAATTTAGAAAAGTACAGTTTACTTCTGTACATTTTTTAGGGCTGACACCAAATTAAAGCAAAGTAAATACAATATCCCAGCGCATGGGAACAAGAGAAACAAAGAAAAGCACCAGCTTAAAAGTTTTAAAAACCACACACGGAAACAAATATCTGCCCTCCAAACAACAGCAGGAGCAGATGATTTTTAATGGGACAAGCTCCAGAGAGGTGGACAAGCATCAGCTTTCTGTTCCAGTTTTATGAAAAGATTATCAGCCACAAATTTAAGCACAGCCTCGAAAAAGGTAGCCCCTGAAACTAGCTAGTGAGCATTTGAACGTGTTTGGTTTCCCACTTCTGCTATATGGCTATAGTCAAGACTAAGGTGCAAGCAAATATTTTGCACAGCAGTGAGAGGGTGTGGGGGAAAAATAAAAAAAAAAAGAGGGTCTAGCAAAGGTTAGGCTTCTGGTCCAACTAGCAGCCATTTTAGATAACAAGGTGTAGAGCTGGATGAACACAGCAGCACAAGAGCAGGAAAGCTGCCGTCTCAGGCCTAGACCC
>NC_063358.1:17200518-17208914 GCF_021869965.1 Rhincodon typus | reverse complement strand
CCTTCCTGCTCCTCTGATGCTGCTTGGCCTGCTGTGTTCATCCAGCTCTACACCTTGTTATCTCAGATTCTCCAGCATCTGCAGTTCCTACTATCTCAGCAGCCATGTCAGCTGTCAGGAGAGAAATAATTCAGCACTGGCTGACTTGGGTGTGACTAAAACAGGATGCCTTCCAAAACCGGCCAATTTGAAGTCAGCTTTCTGAGGGGAGGTTACAACTGAATGACAACCTCTGACAGCTGTGAGAACCACACAGCATTTGAATTTAATGTCCACCTGCAGTGGTAGAACATGGAAAGACACCCGGCATCATACGTGGCCGATTTCTCTCCACAGACGCTGCCAGAGCTACTGAGCTTTTCCAGCAATCTCTGTTTTTGTAGCATACACAGCTGATTAGGATAATAGGAAATCTGGACAGGACAAAAAAAGGTAGGAAAACATCATTAGGCCTAAAACACAATTTAGTTTTCTGCAATTCAGTCTCATTGGCTCCTCATATTCTTTCCAAAAATTGCCTCTTGAACCCAAACAAAACACATGAATTAGAAACAGGCTGTTCGGTCACTCGAACCTGCTCTGCCGGTAAAGAAGAAAATGGCTGATCAGGACGTGGCTGAAATTGCACTTCCCCCACTATTCCTCATAACCCTCAACTTCCTTGTCAGAAATCGAAAAATCTGTAATTAATGTTGGCTACTTCACTGGCTTGCTCTAGTAATTATTACACCACAACTCTTATTCCCTTTGGATAAAGGCCTTGTTTTCCCTAGGACTTTTTGCTGGGCATTCTAGTTCTCATGCCACCTCCCTAAATCTTTCATTCAAAGCTTCAAACTACCTGCACCATAAACCTTGCTAACTCCACCGAGACAAACAGGTAACACCTGCTTAGTTACAGAGAGAGCACACTGCGAGCTGTATGAGTGGACTGTTAAACTAGCATCTCGGGCTTTCCAAGTTCTGATAGCATGGAATGAAGCCATTCAGCCCATCTCAATTCTAGCTCTTTCTTCCTCAGCCCTGCCAAAACACATTCCTGAAATGGTAATTTTGTTTATCTGATACTTTTTTGAATATTTGATATTACGAAATGGAGCAACTCTATTTTGTACTTTAAACTTATTTGTCTGTTTGTATGTTAAGCACCTAGAGATTTGGAATGAACTACTCAACAAATCAGAATACTTAACAATGGGTAAATAACAGAACAAAGACACTGAATTCAACACCATGTGAAAATGTTTGCAAGCAAGATGGACTGAGCTCCATTAATAAAGCAAAAACTGGCTCATTATGGTGCAGATGCTGCCAGGAACAAACTGCATTCATATATCACCTTTAAAATTGTAAAACCCACCGACTCTAAATCGGGTCTGGCAGCATCTATGGAGAGAAATCATTCTGAGGAAGGGCCACTCGACCCAAAACTTTAACTCTGATTTCTCTCCACAGATGCCGCCAGTCCTGCTGAGCTTTTCCAGTAATTTTTGCTTGTTTCTGATTTACAGCATCTGCTGTTTTTCCTGTCTTTATGCAACACTAATCCACTGAAGGAAATATTTGGGCAGGTGGCCCAGAGACTCATCATAAGGCTGGCTTCAGAAGAGAGTGAATTAAAGAGAAGAGGAAGGCTTGGGGAGGGAATTCCAGAATGAAGCGTCTGCCACTGGCCACCAACAGCAGAACTATCAAAACAGGGGATACAAAAGATCAGAAACGCAGGAGAGCACAGATCTGAGGATTGCGAGGGGACAGTTACAGAGATGAAGGCAGTGGAAGAATTTGCAAGCAAGGGGGAAAATAAATCAAGATCTGGAGAAAATGGGAATAATTTCTTTGAAGAGAACAAGACTCCAGGAAAGCCATTTACTTTAGCAGGCATGGCAACATGCTGCTGACCAGGTCGTGGACATCCTAAATACTACTGCAGCCTTGTAAGGTACGTATCATAGAGCCCAGAGAAAGGCCACAAACTTCAATTCTCCCATTTCCATGAACATACATGTTCCTAGTTAATTCCACTCAAACGATTCTCAGAGTTAAGGTTTAACAATCAATTGGATAACAGAAGGACAGCCCTCTCCAAACCCACAGCATTTAAACAGGATCACCAAACACAAGATGTATGGGGAGAAATAGGGCCTTGTTGAGGACTGGATAACAGCAATGCAGCTGACACAGGGGTTCAGTCAAACAACCTTGCCCACTCACTACACAACCCTCAAATCACGGTGCTATTACTGGAGGAGGGTGTGTCATCAGGAGTAGTCATCAGCTCCTCAGGCCACCTCTGGGAGGAGATTGTGGCAGATCAGACTGTGCCCACAACTCTACTTTCCCCATCTCCCTTTGACTTCCTTGTCTGATAGGAATCTATCCAGCTCAGCTTAAACAATATTCAACAACCAAGCCTCCACTGCTTTCTCAGGAAGACAGTGTTCCACAGGCTCAGTACACTGAGAAAATAAATTCTCCTACTTTCTGGTCTGACTTGGGAAACTACTTATTTTTGAAATACTATCCCCTAGTTACCGTGTCCCCTGACAAAAGGAGATGCTTTTTTCAAAAAAAAAGCATTCAATCTGTCAAGTTCCACCCCCTGGGATCTTAGAGATTTCAACATGATAAGCTTGTATTCTTTCACATTTGAAGGGATACAGGCCCAGCTTGGAATTAGTACAATATGGATTTATCAGAGTGTAACCCTTGGACTTCATGTATCAGAGCAGAATTATACAGTCAAGGGTTGGAGCCCTGGAATTTAGATGGGCACGATATGATTTTTATTGATTCACAGGAGGAATGAAACTGGCCAGGCATATTTAATTGCCCATCCTGAAATTGCCCAGAGGGCAGTTAAGAGTTAACCACATTGCTGCGAGTTTGGAGTCACATGCAATCCAGAACAAGTAAGGATGGCAGTTTCCTTCCCTAAAGGACATTAGTGAACCAGTTTTATCACCCCCACCTCCAAACCATCAGCAATGTCTTCAATGATCATCAGTAGAGTCCTAAGTTTTATTGGGTTCAAATTCCACCATCTGCCAAGGTGGGATTTGAACCCAAGTCCCCAGAACATTACTTGGATCTCTGGGTTAGCACCTGTTATCTCTGATAACACCACTAGACCATCACCTGCCCAAGCAAAGTTTAAGATATTAAAAAGGGAAACTGCCAAGTTAGATTGGAAGAAACCAATTCCAGTGGTTCAACAGCCTAGAACATAAAGGGTACAAGTCTACAAATTAAATTCAAACCTTTCAGAATGAAGCCAAGAAGCACTTTGCTAGACACCATCTCAGAAAGATGAATGGAAAGTCCACCCCAAGATTGAAGGTGGGTTCAAAAGCAGAAGGTATTTCTGCGCAACGGTGAGTTGAATTTTCTTGTGCAATTACCTTCTTCTCAGCTCATTACATACGCATGTCAGCAAAACGACAAATGTTTACGGGCAGGTGGACATTAAGTTCAAAAAGTTCTCCTTAAGGCTGTCCCAGAGAGAAAGGAAGTTCTTTACTCTGGATTGCAGCAGAGACCATCCCAACTGATTAAGGAAACTTGGAAGGAGGTAGCTGTGGAGGCAGTGCCTATGGGCAGCTCAAGAGAACCTGGCTCCAGTGCCAGAAGACTAAATAACTGCTGCCTTCTACTGCAGTACGTACCACTCGACATCCCTCTGAGTGAGAGTTAGCATTGTAAAGTTGCCTCTGCAGAGGACAGCAAAACAGGGGGTTCGCAACCAGGCAACTCCATTGGATGCCTCATGGGCCATCAATGTCTGTCACTTAACGCCAGCTACCAAGGCAGCATTGCATACCGTAGTACTACTGGCTCCCACACAACTGCCCAGGTTCATATGCAAAACAGTAAAGGAGTTAGAACACTCAGCAGCTCATACGCCATCAGCTCACTGACCTTCCATCGCAACTTGATAACGTGCACATCTGATAGTTTTCAGCAATGGCTTGTAATGGAACAAGGGTACAAGCACAAAAGCTGGCCCCAGGGAGTCAAGCCTCATTTGTCTGCCCCAATCAGGTTTGCTGGCATCAGGCAATCTGGCTGCCATGTGTGGGCAGGCTTGATGGATGGCCCAGTGTTCATCCCTAACACTGACTTGTTAACACTCACAGACTGCACAAGGCCAAGGCTTCTCATGAGCTGCTGAACATGGAGATGCTTCACCCTTCACAAGTGTTTAACTACAAAAAGGTGGCAGACTTATCACGAGCCGAGTGACCAGGTCAGGCTTCACCCTTTAAATGTTTGCGCAAAGCAACAGCTTGTTTAGAAAGGAACCAAGTTGGTGAAGTTTATACATACTGTCCAGAGTACGGAGGGCACAGTCTACTCTGGCAGGCACAGGCCTTATGTGCATTTCTGTGAATATACAAGAATATTTGCAAATACATGGACTTGCCATTTTGGATAATGGGATTGCGCCTATTAACGCAATTCCAGTGGACTGGGCTATTAACAAACCTGACATGCTAATGAATGCAGAAATGGTGCTCAATGAGGATTAGGAAACCTTACCCATCTGAAAGTTCCTGAGAACTTGATTGCAAAACCTTAACCTATCAGGAAACTGAATTTTTGCCTCCAATTAAATCCCCCTGCCCAGCGTTCTGAAAGCTCCAGAGTGTCCTCAAAGACTCTCAAATTTCAATTAATGCTAGCCCAATTGTTGATATTTTGGTATATAAATATTTGGGGCAAAGATAAGACTCAGAGGACTAAATGGCATTTCCTGTTTTCTCTGTCAGAGGCAATGGAGAGAGCAGCTGGACAAGAACCCCAGCCCAAAAGGAGCAAGAGCAATGAGTCAAAGGAATAACGTTTATACAGCATGCAAGAGATGACAAAACAGACACCTTGTAAATTAACTCCCCTGCATACTGGAAAACTAAACTTCTGCTACTAGAGTCCTTCCCCAGAAAAACAGTTCAGTCAATAAGAAACTCCTTCCCCATCCCCCACAAAAAAGTAGGCCACGACCAAATTAAGTATTTAAAAACTGCATTTTTGGGTACTGTAACATCATCTGTGCTTTACAAGCTCCCCGGTCCATGAGAAGAAACTTTGATGAGGTCAGTAATAAACAAGGTGCCACAGGTGAGCATTGTCTGGTGTTAATATTGCCTCATCCTCAAAGATGCTGAGTGGGGCTTTGAATAAATTCGGGGGGTGGGGGGGGGGGGGGGGGGAGGTGGGTGTCTGTACAGAGACAAGATTAGATCTAAGTATTAAGCCACATAAGATCAATATTTAAAAATTGAAACAGCTATATTCCCACAATGAAGAGGGTCAAAAAGAAAATTCAGCAGCAACGTTTCCCTGCATTTTGAAATCATTACATTTTCATATTTTAAATTTCTCTATTGGGGATTCTACTGTCAGTTCCATTTTTACCTTTGAACCCCAAGCTGCCTTCACTATAGAGTTGGCAATAAATATCCTTCCCCACCCTCCAGTAAAAATATTGAGGTTAAAGGCTTAGTGCCAATAAAATGCCAAAGGCTGGTTAGTTTCATTTTCATTCATTTGAATTTCATACAAGGAAGCCCCAAAAAAAAAACTTCAAGAAGTTGACACCCCTTGACTGAAAAGATATATATTGAGAAAGTCCCTAACTTTAGAGCCAAACCAAGACAAGCCCAGCACAATTTCAGTCAGTGACAGTTTGATCACCTAAGAAAATTGTCAACGTGTTTTGATGATAAATCGGGAGGTTGGAGAAACTTTTTCATCGTCCTGAAATAAATGCAAAAATTAAGGCAGCCAAGAGTTGCAGTAAACAGCCATCTGAGCTGTTTCTCTATCACAATAGATTCAGTTACACAGCAAAAGAGCGAAACCTGTTTTCACACCCCCACTTCCCCCCAATGCCATCCCACACACGCGTACACAAAAGTAGGGTTAATTTTTCAATGCTGCATTTTTGTAAAACGACATGTTAGTAAGAGCCAAGTTAATTTCCCTGAATGATGATTAATGCAGAGTGTCCTGATATCTGCAGGAACTGAGCAAAACACACAAGTATAAACGCACGTTTATTTCAAAATGAATGCATAAATTATAAATTACACTTACCGGCAGACGCCCTGTGCTAGTCCTTATTGTTCTAACTTCAGGTCCTTGAGGGGTTGCATACAAGCAATCACTGTGATCAGAATACACTGCTCCTGCAATTTGGGTGAAATAACTGGCAGGGATGGTGGGAACCTGGGGGCTACACAGCCCCGTATTCCCATTTTCCACATTGATAAGCTTTTTCTGGGAACCAGTCACTGCCCCAATAATTCCCCTGCCTGGGGCTGGGGAAACTCCCTTTGGCATTTTTTGCAAGGCTGCAATCTTTCCCCCACTCTCCCCCTTTTGTTTGCAACGAGAGAGAGAGAGAGGGGCAAAACAAAATGGTTAACTTCAAACCGGGATTTGAACACAAAATAAAAGACAGAGTCAACAAATGCAGGCATATAAATGATTAGCAAAGTCCCGAGATTAAACTGCACAGGGTCTCGCAGCTAATGTTGCTTTGGATGCAGCAGGATGCAATGGATTGTAAAAAGTCCCCTCTGATTCAGAGGGGAAAAATGGCTGCAGAAACTGTACTAGCTCCTGAATGCAGCCTGATTCACAGACTCTGAAACTCAGCCTCTGGCGCCAAAGCCTGTGCCGCGAAATTCATATTTCCCGCCATCTGTTGCAAATACCCGCCGCTGATTGGTGGGTAACTGACCAGGATACACGCAGCGGTGGCCAATCACAGCGCTCGAACTGGTTTCTTAAAGCGACAGGCGTTGCATAGACTTTTTAAAAAGCCTGACTCCAGCTGAGGCTTGCACAGCATCCTGACTGCTCTCATACTTCGCAGTCAGAAGGTTCTGTGTGAGTTTAAAGACACAATAATGATGGTTTCATGAAAACAATTTATATTTTTTTTCCTTGCATTATGTTCCCTTTATTAAGCTGCATTCCCACCTACATTATGTAGCATGATGTTGCACTCTTTCTCCACCTGGTCATGCAGAAGACCTTTGTTACACCTGCCTTTATTGGATTACAGCATTGAGTATAGGAGTTGGGAAGTCATGTTGCAGTTGTAAAGGACATTGTTACGCCACTTTTGGAATACTGCATTCAAATTCTGGTCTCCCTGCTATAAGAAAGATGTTGTTAAACTTGAAAGGGCGAAGGTAAGAGTTATAAGGATGTTGCCAGGCTTGGAAGGTTTCAGCTATAGGGAGAGGTTGAATAGGCAGGGCTATTTTCCCTGGAGGGCCGGAGGCTGAGGGAATGATCTTATAGAGGTTTATAAAATCATGAGGGGCATGGATAGGGTGAATGGCCACAGACTTTTTTTTCCCAGGGTAGGGGAGTCCAAAACTAGAGGACGTAGGTTTAAGGTGAGAAGGGAAAGATTTAAAACGGACCCAAGGGGCAACTTATTCATGTGGAGGGTGATGCATGAATGACTGTGGGAGGAATGAGCTGTGAGAGGAAGTGATGGAGGCTGATACAATTACAACATTTGAAAGGCATCTGGATGGGTATGTGAATAGGAAAGGTTTAGAGGGATATGAGCATAATGCTAGCATGTGGGACTAGATTAATTTAGGATATCTGTTTGGCATGGACAAGTTGGACTGAAAGCTGTTTCTGTGCTGTATGATTGGAGGACTCCATGACTCACTCCCAAAATGCTGTTTGCTGTTTAAGTGACACAACAGTGAGTGGCTGCTGGTTATCTAACCACACAAGACTGAGAGTTAAAAACTCCTCCGGAGACTTGAGCGTGTAATCCAGACCAATATTCCCAATGGGGAACTGTGGGAGTCCTGCACTGTTTGGGGTGCTTCCTTTTGAATGCAATGTTCAATTGATGCAGCCTGTTTCCTGTCAAGGACTGTACATCATTGTTTTAAGGAGGAACAGGGGAGATCATCCCAGGGTCCTGATCAGTACTCCATCCTCAACAAACATCATTATAATGTAGAATATCTGGTTATGACCACATTGTGGGATCTTGTTATGCACAGGTTGGCTACTGCATTCTTATTTATTCGTCCATGTGATGTGGGCACCACTGCCTAGGCCAACATTCATTGTCCATTGTTAATTGTCCTGCAAAAGTTAGTGGCGAGCTACCTTCTCAAACTGCTGTAATTCTATTTTTCAAACATTTGGCCATTAGATGTTACATGGTGTCCTGAGGTTGGGAAAGGCGCCATACGAATGCAAGGTCTTTTTTTTTCAAAAAAAATGCAAGCTGCTATTGCTAATCTTGCATCCTTGTCACACACAAACCCTTTCAGCATGCAGTGTCAACACACAAAAGCACTTTCAATGACAGGGTGTTTGGATAATGAGCAGCGACAGGGAGCTGGCTG
>NC_063358.1:17186889-17200018 GCF_021869965.1 Rhincodon typus | reverse complement strand
ATTTACCTTTGCCTTAACCCAGAGGAATTGTGGCCAATTGTAACTTTCCCAAAGCCATTGCAGCTGAGATCAGCGGTGTCCCTGGAGGAACCCCAACCTAAGTCTTTGTCGGATTCAGGAAGAGTTCAAGCAATAGAAGGCTGTTGATGCAGGAACAAACTGCAATTGTGCCTTGGTGGTGGAAACTGAAGAAAGAAAACACCTTTTCACATTGGGAGGAAACCGTGAACAAAGAGGAGAGGAAAAAGTGAGTAGAAACAGATGAACAAATGGAGACAAGAGAAAAGGAGAGACAGAGGGAGTGGCAAACTGAGTGAGAGAGAGAGAGAGAAAGTAGGGAAAATGGAAAGGCAACTGGACCTCAAAACTAACTGTTCATAATAATCAGAGTAATGTTAACAATCATGCTTTAACTGTTTGCAAGCATGAGGAAACTTACTTTTGCCCATCCATTACAGCATGATGTCTCAGAGGTCACTGTCACTCAAACATTGCAGAAATGGTTGTAAATAAATCTATTTCCCAACACCTGCTACCCCTCCCCAGCCACAAATTTTTTCCAGTTTTACTCCTCTCAGGGCAAGTGCTGTATAAGTGCAATTTATTTGTCTCTAATGAAGAGATGCGTACCAAAGGAAGTGAATCACTTTGCCCAGAATCATTAAAAAAAGTGCTGAACTTTTTTAAGTAACTAGGGAGCAGTGAAATACTTCCTCCGTCAGCATGTCACACATCATACTGGCAGAACAGAATCTGCACATGGCACTGTGAAGAAGTTGTTGTGAGGTGGAGTTTCCTGAGATTACAGCCATTTCCAAAACCGCTCTCTCGTTCATCCATCTGCCTGTGGTGGGAATACAGGGTGAATGAAGCAGGTCAAAAGAGAACTGGCAAATTTATTTAAGTATAGGTAAGTGTGAGGTAGTGAACATTAGTAAATGTGTAAAGTTAGAGTCAAAATGAGAGGAGCAAAGAGCTCTAGGGATACAGATGCACACATCACTAAAAATAACAATGCAGGTTAATGAGGTCAGAGCACTGAGATTAATTTCTAGAGGGATAGAATTGATTGGAAAGATATTGTGTTATTTTAAACTTGTGTACAACTTAGATTAGACCTCTGTTGGAGTACTGTACATAGTTCTGACCTTTATAGGTAAACACTCCCAAATCTAGCTACCCCAAAACCAGCATTTTCTGAAGTGCAGGCTTTTTTTTTTAATTGATTTTTTTTCTCATTTTAACCAGATTGTACTGACATAATGAAGTGGGAAGGCATGAAAGAGATATTAAATCCGATGCATGAGAGGTGAATTAATATCACCAGGCGCATGATATTAACTTAAAGTGCTTGGCAGTCATATCAGTTGGTTTCCCTGCAGCCTGTACTTACCATATTAAAGTGTTCCAATCTGAACCAGTGCATTCCAGTTTATCATCTCTCTGAAGACTGGCATGTTCCAAAGACTGGCACAGACTGAGTCCCAAGGTTGCTAAATTTGGTAGTGTGTACCAGTATTATGAAAAGGCTCTGAATGTGGCAAAATTATTTCCAAGGCTGACTTAAGAACTCTGGTCACATAATTACAAGAAAAAGTTGGGCTTATTTTACCAAAGAGTAAGCAGACAGCTGAAGATTGACCTGATAGAAGGCTTTAAAATTACAAGTAGGGTTTGGTGGGATAATTATAAATGTATGCTTCCTATATGGGGAGGTGGTGACCAAGTGGTATTAATACTAGACTGTTAATCCAGAGACCCAAGCAATGTTCTGGGGACCTAGATTTGAATCTCACCATTGCTGATGGCGGAATTTGAATTCAATAAAAATCTAGAATTAAGAGTCTAATGATGACCATGAAACATTGTTGATTGTCAGGAAAAAAAACCCATCTCGTTCTCTAATGTCCTTCCTTTAGGGAAGGAAACTGCCATCCTTACCTGGTCTGGACTATATGTGACTCCAGACCGACAGCAATGTGCCCTCTAGAATTCAGGAGTAACTACTTTACCCTGAGAGAATATGGAGTACCAGGTGAAGTAATTGTGACAAACCTCCCCGATGCATTAAAACGGAACTAGATAAGGGAGAAAGCTGTATAACAATATATGGATAATGGATGAAGTACAATCTTATGTGGAGTATAAACATTGGCATAGGTTGTTTGCATGGTCTGTATCTACATGGTAAAGTTCTACATTAAAAAATACTAAAGCATCATTCATTTCGTTATTGTTTGGAATCTTGCTGTCTGCAAAATTGGCTGCATAAGATTAATAACTACATAACAAAGTGACTAATTAAAGTACTTTGACAATTTTTTGAACAAATGCAAATCCTCCCTAGTGGGAGCAGTGTTGTCCTGGTAACATAATCTTTTTATCTTTTTACCAAGCCTCTGGAAACATGGATGGATAATAACAAGTTTAATGTTGCACTAAAAAATGTTGCCAACTGCATTTGTGACAAAATCCTTTACATTTAAATTAAATTATTTTTTGAGTGCCTTCAACAGCCTACAGACATAAGATCATAAGAAACTGGAGCAATAGTGAGCCATTTAGCCCTCAAGCTCTCATCACCGTTCAATAAAATGATGCCTGAATGGATTGTGGCCTTAAATCCACTTTCCTGCTATCCCACACAACCCTTACCTCCACTGCAGAATAAAAATCTGTCTAACTCAGCCTTGAATTTATTCAATTACCCAGTTTCCAGCGCTCTGCGGGGAAGAGAATTCCAGAGACAACTCAGAAAAACTTTCTCATCTCCATCTTAAATGGGAAACTCCTTACTTTAAACTGTGCCTCCTAGTTCTAGAAACACCCAATGAGAGGAAACATCCTTTCAGTATTTACCCTGTCAAGATCCCTCAGAATTGTATATGTTTTAATAACACCACCTTTCATTCTTCTGAACGCCAATGAAAACAGACCTAACCAGTCAACCTTCATCAGAAGATAACCCCTTCAAGCCAGGAAATAGCCTAGTGGACTTTCTCTGGACTGCTTCCAATCCAAGTATACTTCTTATTAAGTAGGGAGACTATGCACAGCACTCAAGATGTGGTCTCACCAATTCCCTATACAAATATAGCAAGACTTTCCTACTTTCATATTTCAACTTACTTGCAATAAATGTCAATATTCCATTTGCCTTTCTAATTACTTGCTGCACCAGTAGACTAACATTTTGTGATTCAAGTACAAGGACACCTAGATCCCTCTGGACCACAGCATTCTGTGGTCTCCATATTCAATTTTTCCACACTTCTTGTCAAAATAGTCAACCTAACATTTCCCACATTGTACTTCATCTGCCCAGTTTTAGCCCACACACTTAACCTATTGATATCCCTTTGCTGATTCTTTGTATCATCTGCACAATTTGCTTTCCTTTTTAATTTTGCATCATCTGCAAATTTGACTACAAAAAAAGATCAGTTCTTTCATCCAAGTTATTGATATAGATTTTGAATAGTTGAGGCCATAGCATTGGCCCCCTGTGGCACTCCACTAGCTACAGTTTGTCAAGTTGAATATTAACCATTTATCTCAATTGTCTGTTTCCTGTTAGTTAATCTTTTATCCATGCTAATGTATTAGCCAAGTCAAGTTGCCATAGTTTTACTAGACCACAGGGCTGCTCTGTCATTACAGAGAGATGACTGGTGGTGCTTTAACCTAAGGGCCACCATACCAGAGGTTTAGAAGAAGAGTCCTTCATGGTAACCTCTGCCAGGATGGGAATTGAGCCCACACTGTTTGTATAACACTGCTTCGCAAACCAGTTGTCCAGCCAACTAAGGTAAACCAAACCCCAACTAATATACCCCCTTGACACCATAAGCTCTCATCTTGAGCAGTAACCTTTAATGTTGTACCTTGTCAAATTTGAAAAATCCAAATACTCAACATTTACTGGTTTCTCATATACCTTGCTTGTTACATAGAAATCACAAATCCTCAAAAAACTCTGAATAAATTTGTGAAACTGATTTCCCTTTCATGAAAGTATGTTGAAGCTGCCTTTATTTGCTATGATTTTCTAATATTCTGCTACTACTTCCTCATTAATGGATTTTAGCATTTCCCCATTGACAGATGTCGGACTATCTGCCCTATAATTTCTTGTTTTCTGTCTCCCTCCTTTCTTGAATAGTGGTATTACAATTGTGGTTTTCAATCTGTTGGAACCTTTGTAGAATCTAGGGAATTCTGGAAGATCACAACCATAGCATCATCTATCTCTGCAACTTCTTCTTTAAGAACCTAGGAAACAGGACACTGGATTCAGGAGATTTGTTGTCCTCTCATGCTATTAGTTATCCTGGTACATTTTCTCCAGAGATTGTGATTGTTTAAAGTTCCTCCCTCCCTTCTACCTCTTGACTTTCCATTAATCTACTAAGTCTTCCCAAAATACTTCACAGTTGAGAAAGGGCAGTCAATAATTTAATGTGAGAAACAAAGCAGCTAATTTATGCACAACAAGCTCCCGTAAACAGCAAATGTGATTAAACACTTCCGGTGAGTAAACCTTTGGATTAGTAATTGAAACATTGCTGGATATATCATCGAGAAATTTATCTAGAATCCCAACGCATTAGGTCAAAAAAACCCGGTGAATTAAAAAGCTAAACTCAGTAAAAGAGGAGACATTAAATTGTTTTAAGCTTCCAACCAAATCACAGAGGTCCTTCAAAGAAGGAAACTTGCTGGCCTGACCTATAATATGCCTTCAAGCCATACACTACACTGACTTGGAACTATACACCGCTGTTCCTTCACTGTTGCTGAGTCAAAATCCTGGAACTTCTTCCCTGACTGCACAGTGCATGTCCCTACACCCCAAGGACTGCAGCAGATAAAGAAGGCAGCTCACCACCACCTTCTCTATGGCAATTAGAGACGAGCAACAAATGCTGGTCTAGCCAATGACACACACATCCCATGAAGAAATAATCAACAATTAAAAGTCTTATAATTTTTTGACTCTTATCTGCCAGCTAAAGTGGCCCCGAAGCCCCTCATTTATAACAACAGAAGAAGACCCACCACCAGCCTCTCAAGGAAATTAGTGTCGGGCAGTAAATTTTAGCCTTCCAGTGACAACCAAATCACAGCTTGGATAATAAGTCAAAACTACACAAGTTATCACATACACTGCATTACCAATTTTAACAGCGCTTCAAAATAACTTGTCTGAATTCATTAGAAATTTTCTGATGATCTGGTGAGATGCATTTTAAAACCAGGATTGCTGTTTCTTCAAGAGGCTTAATTGCCAAGTAGGATTGATTTGGGTCAAACTGAGTTCCTGGAACAACCAGGACTAGCTGATTGAAACCTTACCACGTACCCCTTCAGCCATATCAATACTGTGGCTATAAGAGTATATCAGAGATTGGGAATTCTGTAGCAGTAACTCACCTCTTGACCACCCAAAGCCTCTGCATCATCTATAAGGCACAAGCCAAGGGTCTCATCCTTGGTAAGGCCATTTGGATATTTGAAGATAACTGTAATGAAGCCTATACACTCTGGTTCTTACCATTTGCCTGTCCTTTCTTGGTGGACCTTGACCTGGAAGCTATGTGGCAGCTGCTGGATATTGCTGAAGTTCTTGTAGCTATTTGCTCCTTCCCAGGTTTCTTCTGAGATGTAATTCTCTCCTCTTGTCTGGTTGAGTGCAGCTCTAACAACACTCAAGAAGCTCAACACCGTACAGGAAAAAGCAACCCACTTGATTAACACCCTATCCACCCTTCTAAACCTTCATCCTCTTCATCAGCTCTGGCAGCAGTGTGTGCCATCTACAAGATGTGCTGCAACAACTCACAAAGACTATTCCGACAGCCCCTTTCAAAGCTGCAACCTTGCCGTCTCAAGGCATGTAAATGTCATCACACCAGGTTTCCCTCCAAGTAACAAGCCATCCTGACTTGAATCATATCATCATTCCTTCACTATCTCTGGGTGAAAGTCCTGGAATTCCCTTCCTAACAGCACTGTGGATGTACCTAAACCATGTGGAACACAGCAGTTCAAGAAGTGAACTCTTGAACCTTCTAAAGTGCAGTTAGGGAAGGGCAACATATATTGTCTGAGCTAGTGACAACCACATTCTATAATCAAATAAATGTTTTAAAACATCCCTAGCAGCCATTTTGCACAATAGCAAAATCTCACAGCTCACTAGGCAGATGACTGGTTCACTCAATTTTCTCTTATTAGTTGAAGGAGGAATGTTTGTTAGGATACGAGGAAGACCAACTGTTTTTCATGTACAGGCATTTATACTACTTATCCACATTGTCACAGGAATAGGCAGTCGGAAGCTTGGTTCAGCATTTTATCATAGAACAGCACATTTGACACTATAGCACTCCTACAGACTTCTCCTTCTGACAATGCAATGCTCTTTCAGTGCTACCCCATCTGGAGGGTAGCATACTCTCAGTGCTGGATTGAGTGTCAGTCTGGGTTACACACTGGACTCAGACCCATGACCATCTGACTCAGAAGAGTAAGAGTGATAAAAATGGTTCCCTACCACTCCAGAACTGAGCCAAATTTGCACACTTTAACCCTTACTGTACTGCAGTGTCAGATGCAACGAAAGGCCCAAGTGACACTCCTCAAAACCCTTCATCAATTTTCATGCTGTGATGAATGGAAGAGCTTTGAACAGTCATGGTACAACAGAAAGCATTTTAGTATCTCATTGAATTCTGCCAGCTGAAGGCTAAGTTTCTTCAGCACTATTCATGGATCAGCAATGGCATGTAATAAAATCCCATGATCAGTCAAATGGCGATTGCACTGTCCAATGAGCCAGTCAGATGGAAATGTTCATTGCTCCAATCACTGGCCTGAACTAGGTGGTCTCAGTTAGCAAGGATGAAAGGACTTTCCATTTGTCCACACTTCCCTACAATAGAGAAACTGAATAAGGATGTGTGCGAGAATATTGAAGGAAAACAAAGAGGAGGCGGACACAGAAATGGAGACAGAGGATTAACTGACGTGGGTCATACCCTTTCTTCCCAAACCCACCCCGCCCTATTGTTTTTTTGCCCTCTTTACAATTGTCTGCCAATTCTTGCAGAGCACTGAATACACTGAATTCAGAGCATTTGAAACAAAACGGATGGATTGATAATTCAACCAGAAATAAAGTTGATCTTATAGCCAGTACAGAGATACAGTTGCAGGATAACAACAGATTGACACCTAAATATTGAAGGGTCCATGATATTTTGTAATAACAGCAAGCTAGAAAATGGTGGAGATGTTGTCATGACTCATGTTTGGTGGGGTAACCCCTTGGCCTCCAGTTGCCGTCCCTGTATGGGCCATGATCTTGGAAAGAGGCAGGTACCTGTGAATACTCTAGTACATTTAAAACGGGGCAGCTCCCATGATATCTGCCACAGACCTCCAAAATATGGCTTGAGTGGTCGTAATTTATTTGAACATTAAGGGAGTGGAATCCTTTCCTGTTCACAAACACAATGGGTGAGTGACTGGGTGCAATTGATAGAGAGAAGCCAATGATGGTGGACCATTCTAACTCCATTGCTCTTTGACTGTCATCATCAAGGAGGAAAGAAATAAAGCAGTGGGCTCTAGCAAAAATGGCATTAGTGACATCCCAGATAGACTCATGACTCAAGTTTGGGAAATATCTTAAAGGTCCACAGTTGCTCCTTGAAACAAACCATTTACCGAAAAACTAAGATCATTTGTGACTTTAATTCCCCATAAGGATGGGTTTGCCACATAGTCTTTGTGACCTCGAGACCCCTCGAGCAGCAGGCAGGTTTCTCATATGGTGGAGCAGGACATCCATAATCATCCTTGGTAACGCCATTTGGACATTTGAAGATAACTGTAATGAAGCCTATACATCCTGGGTCTTACCATTTGCCTGCCCTTTCTTGGTGGACCTTGACCTGGAGGCTGTGTGGCAGCTGCTAGATGTTGCTGTTCTTGCTGAAGCTTTTGTAGCTCTTTGCTCCTTTCTTTTGAGTAGGGGCAAAGCCAGGCAAGGCCATGGACATTCAGTTCAGTTGGAAGGTATCCTGTGTGGAAAATTGGAGAGATCACTCAGTGATATTGAAGGGACGTCTGACCCCTCATCTCCTTAACAATCAAGCTGAACATTATGTGGCATGGAGGCTTCTGAAGTAAGTCATTGTCATACCTCAGTATGGAGCTCTGAGATATATGACCATATCAGGTTTTTGGATAACCAAAGTGTCTGTGCTCCATTTGGAGTAGACTTCTGCCAATGGTCCAACATGTGGAATGCACGCAGCTCCAACACAAAAACCTCTTGTACTTATCACAGCCCAGATCCTTGCAGACTTACTTTTCAATGTGAGGATGTAGCAATTTGTACTGTCTTCTCATCCAGTACTTGCCGTGGATTCCCGTTGCCAAAAGGGAACTTCAAGTTTCACTTTTAAGTTTCTTGTTAAAAAAGAACTTGTTGAACCTAACGACGAGGAGACAATCAGTGTTTGCAAAGTAATGCTCATGATTGCTTGAAGTCATAACTTGTCACCTGCATTATTTGACAATTGCTGACCTCCAGATAAAATGAGAATAGAAGGCAGATGGGTGAGATTACTTCAATTTCCTCTTGTGGGACCTAAAAATCAAGGTTTGTGACTCTCCTCCCATAGATAAGAATGTCACTAGTATCTCTAACTTCATATGTGGTCACAGTCATTTTATGAAGTTATTGCGCAGTTGTTTTACAATCCAACCTGGCAAGGTTCCAACCTTTTGTCATTGTGAGTGAAATGCAGGCTCCATCTGTGATTCCACCCATTCTTCACATCCCTTTTTGTGTTGCTGTTCCTGATGACCCTGATGAACCTTCAGCTTCCCCCTATTTCCAATGAGCCCCTTTACATTATTATTAAGCTGCCAGCTTTACTTAAGAGCCTAAGACTCTGGAGATACTGTGCCCATGCTGGCCCTACACTCTCCAGTGTAGAAGCCAGTGTAACTATGATCTGCCTGAACCCCCACCACATTACTCTCCAAGTGCTTCCAGTCCTCTCTCATGCATCATGGGGTCCCACACTACTATCTACAATTGGCCCCTCTCTCTATGACCATTCTCTCAGTGACCCAGTACAATGAAGCCCATCCCCAAACTTGATGTGCCCATTTCCTCATGATACCCAGGCCTGTCCTTGTTGAGCTCCCCAAGCATTAGTGACTAAACACCATGATTGACAGGAGCACACCTTCTCCCCGAGAATGATTTGGCAGGACAGCCGCAGAACCACTGCCCACACCCTGGAATGATCCCCAACAGCATCCTGACTGACCTACATATAACTCCCAGACAGCTTACACTTGACCTGAAGGAATGATCATGGTTCAGTCCCTGAACAGGAACAGCATGGATGCTCAGATTCATGTGGGACCAAGCACTTGAAAGACTCTGACAAACACCATGGATTGTAATTAGATGGGGTCCTTGACTGACTCCCATGGTACTCTGACTGACTGTAATCCACCTTCATCTCACTAAGGACTCATTCTATTTGACTTTCATACTTTGCAGTTTGCTTTGTCACATGAGCTCCAACACATGGTGATGCTGCACAACTACTTCACAGCAACATATCCTCCCTCTGTTTGTGACTGATATGATTATTCTTCATTGGTCCCCACTACTATGAGCTGCCTGGATCTCCTTCTACACTGAAAAGCAACCTAGACCACAAGGCTAGCTGCCTGTAACTCAGCAATAGAGACCTTCTGTGCTAAAAGTCTGGCTAACACATCAAGGCTGGATACCACTACGTAAGCATTGTGCATTAAAAAGACAAGCTAATACCTATAGGATGCCTGCCTCCATGTCTGTACAAAGGTCCTGTATAGATCTATGAGATGCCTGGTTGTCCCTGAGCGCAAAGTGTCCTGGCAGAAGTATGCAAGTCCTAGCTGGCCCTCAGTTCGAATGTTGATGGTTGAAGCCATCAAGTGGCAACTGAGTTGGCCTGTTATCAGTCTCCAAAGATGTTCTGAGCCTGATTCTTTGCTGAT
Source organism: Rhincodon typus (assembly GCF_021869965.1). Taxonomy (NCBI): domain Eukaryota; kingdom Metazoa; phylum Chordata; class Chondrichthyes; order Orectolobiformes; family Rhincodontidae; genus Rhincodon; species Rhincodon typus. Next base: position 17,189,944 of record NC_063358.1, on the reverse strand, counting down.
GTCACGTTGCACGGATGAAGCATCCAAAACGATTGTAGCCATTGTCTGTGGAGGTACCTTGTGCAGAAGGGGTTCCATGGGAAGAGGAGCTCAATGCCAGCACAGGCTTTCCACAAGTTTTAATGGACTCGGATGAGACAAGTCCAGGTCCTGAATTTCTGAAGAACAGTCAAACTGGACTCAAAGCGTTAACTTGGTTTCTCTCTCCACAGACACTGCCAGACCTGATGACTTTCTCCAGCACTTTCTGTTTTCATCTCCAGGTACCAGGTCTGTTTTACCTGCCAGGTTTTGGCACCAGTTAGTCTCTCGTTGGAGGACAGAAAAGTTGGATGTGCGATGCTAATGCAGTGGGTTGGGCTACTTATGCAAATGAATGGAGTAATCTTGCTGTTCATCAAGGACGAGATTCTAATCTCACTGCCTAGGATTTGAGGACTTACATCGGGTGAGTTTTCTCATGTTGAGAATTCTTAATTTTTCACTCTCGCAAGATTAAGTCATCTCTCTCCCTGTTAATCTCACCAAACCAGAGAGGGGAAAAGAAATCACTCACAGTTTTGTGAAAGGGGAATCATACTTAACCAACTTATTGTTTTTTAAGTTCCTTCAGGAAGTAACATATGATGTGGAGAAAGGAGAATTGGTGAATGTACTGTACTTAGGTTTCCCAGAAAGTATTTGATAAGATGCCACATGAAAGGTTATTGTGGAAACAAAAGCTCATTGTATAGTGGGTAACATATTTGCATGGGTAGAAGATTAGCTAGCTAACAGGAAACAGCAAGTAGGCATAAATGAGTCATTTTCTCATTGGTAAGATGTCAGGCGTGGTGTGCCACAGAGATCGATGCTGGGCCCTCAACTTCTTACAATTTATATAATTGACTTGGATGTAGGGACCAAAGGAATGGTTGTTAAATCTGCTGCTAACATAAAAGAAATAAAATGTGAAGTGGTCATAAGGAGTCTACAAACAACTGTAATGTAGGGAGCCATTTTTCACAAAGGACCATAGGCATCTCTTTCCATCAGAGATACAATTGATTATGTATAGCTTGAGGGTAATCACTCTGCAAATTTGTATCAAGGTGAGGAGGATGGCCTCCACAAACTACCACAGCCATATTAGGGATTGAACCCCAATGGCTTTATGTTTACACAACACTCTACATATCTACTCAACTGAGTGAAACAGCTTACATTTACAGAGGAATACAGATAGGTTAAGTGAGTGGGCAAAATTCTGACAAATTAAAAAAATTGTGAAATTGTCTATTTTGACAGAAAGAATTTAAGAAGTCACATACTGTTTAAATAGCATGTGGTTGCAGAGTCCTGAGATGCAAAAGGAACTGGATATACTCATACATGAATTGCAAAATGTTAGTATGCAGGTGCAGCAAATAATTAGGAAAGTGAACAGAATCTTATTGTTTATTGTGAGGGGAATTGAATACAAAGAATAGAGGTTATGCTTCAGTTATACAGAGCTTCAGAGAGACCACATCTGGAGTGTTCCATACAGTATTCGTGGTCTTATTTAAGGAGGATGTAAACGCTTTTGAAGCAATGCAGAGAAGGTTTATAAGAATAATACAATGGAATGGGTGAGTTGTTTTGGGAAGAAACATTGGACAGGTTAGGTTTGTATCCCTTGGCATCTAGAAGAGTAAGAGGTGATTTGCTTGAAACATACAAGACCCTGAAGAGTTTTGGGACAGAGTGCATGTGGAAAGTGTGTTTCCTCTTGTGTGGAAGAATCTAAATATTGGGGTCACCATTTCAAAATAATGGATCACCCATTTAAGCTAGAGATAAGAATTTTTTTCTCGCAGTGGGCTATGAGCCTTCAGAACTCTGTTTCTCAAAAGAAGCAAAGTCTATGAAAAATTTTAAGGTGGTGGTAAATAGATTCTTGATAAGCAAGATTATTGGAGCTGGGCAGAAATTGGAGTAACCAGGTCAGCTGTAATCTTATTGAATGGCAGGACAGGCTTGAGGGGTCAAGTGGCCTACTCTTGCTCCTAATTTTTATGTTTGTGCTGTTCCTTTGCTTCTTCATCCAAGTAGCCATACTTTGTGCATGACTTTGAAATTGGGAGTATCCATCAGCTGTTCAACTGTGGCGATTATCATCCTGGAGTGATACATTCTTGCCTCAGGAGACATTGAATTCGGATCTGAGAAACCAGGCTGATGGTTCCACTCCTAAGTAGAATACATCGTCCCTATAACCACCATCTTCGAGAGCCTGTATCTCAGCAAAATCCAGTCTATGTGCATAGGGAAGAGGGTTTGATTTATCCTGCTCTGCACCCTCCCTTCCATTCACTGGCATATGGGCCTGCTAGTTTCTATTGTCAGACTTGGAGAAAGTTAATGATACAATCCTGGGGATAAAGAAAGTATATATTCTGACAGAAATGTGGTCCTTTTCCTTTTTGAAAAAAAGCTTTGTTTGCCTCTTGCTAGGGGCCCAGATTCATTGGGTGTTGTTTATTCACAGTACCTTGCCTCAGTGGCCACTGTAATCACGTGGAGTTATATTGTGTTTCCAGCCTAGAAACAAGCCTTTCAGCCCAATCTTTCTTTATCAGTGTTTTTGCTCAACACAAATCTCTCAGCCAATTTGCCTCACAAACCCCAATCAACCTAATATTCTAATTTAATATTCTAATATAATATAATTTAATCTAATCCAGTTTGTTATGCCTCATGGTTTTATCTAGCTATGATATTAATTCAATCTATCCTGGGGAAAGGGTAGAGTCATAGAAATATCACTAGACTAGTAGTCTGGAGGGCCAGGCTAATGCCCTGGCAAATGGAGGAATTTGAATTTAATTAATTAACATGGAAATATAAAGCTAGTTAAAGTATGGTGATCATGACAACTATCAACTATGTAAAATCCAGTTTGGTTCACTAATAAATAAGGTAAAGTCACCATACTCCCAGAAGTTCATTCAAGCGAAATGATGCAGATGCTGTAAATCAGAAACCAAAACAGAAGTTTCTGGAAAAGCTCAGCAGGTCTGGCAGCATCTGTGAA
>NC_063358.1:17109534-17186489 GCF_021869965.1 Rhincodon typus | reverse complement strand
GGTCACTGGACCTGAAACTTTAACTCTGATTTCTCTTCACAGATGCTGCCAGACCTGCTGAGCTTTTCCAGAAACTTCTGTTTTTGCATTAGAGAGAGATGACTGGTGGTCAGTTTAACATGAGGGTCACCACACTTCATTCCTTGAGGAAGGATGTCTGCCATTCTTATCCAGCCTGGCCAATAGGTTCACCAGTGAGTTTATCATCAGTCAGTGGAAGGAGGTGACTGCGAAAAAATAATTTGGAACCTGCCAACAAAGAAATACTAATTGGGAGCCAGGAAATCTTGATTATCAAAGTAATAATTTCCTTGCAGCTGAATGTGGAATTTCTAGTTTAAGGCTGCATAAGTATAAGAATTACTATGGGGTAAAATGTAATGGATGCTACTGCAATGAACGTTTGTCTTAATTGTCAAATTTAAATTTGAAATGTCATAGAAACAGCAGTAACTGTCTGGTTAAAACATTCCAGTTTGCATATTTGTGGTAGAACTACATTAGCTGTGACCTCATCAGTGTGCAGAAGGTATGCTTAGAGTGATGACATTTTGTGTGCAGAATGCGTCAATTATTCGAAAAATCTTTTGTTATTAACCTGTGTCTGCTGTCTTGTTCAATTTAAATACTAAGAAATTAAAGCTTTCCATGAGTGTTGTGGCTTTTCATTTAGTAGAAGATTGATAATTATTGACCATATTGAAATTTTAATTCTAGCTCTGTGGAAGTACAAAAATGCCATGTGTCAGCAAAAATACAGAATCTATTGTAACCATATGACTATATACCCTAATAAGTGAGTTAGCGATAATGGATAAAGAACCCCTGAAAAGGCTAGGTCCTGAAAATTAAAAGGTAGCTTCTGAGTAAATGTCAAGAAGAACCCCCAAAACGAAAACAATGTTTTGTGCACTGGTTCCAATATTTCTCCATTGTTGTCCAGCAGGGTGCTCTCACCTGGTTCCATTTTCATTTAGTCGTAGCCAGAGAAACACCTGCTATAGCTTCTCTTATCATTTTTGCACCATTTCTGTTGAGGTCCCCCAAGGATCAATCTATGATCCCTGTCCTATTTCTCATGTATATGCCATCTATATGTTAGCAGCATCATCAAAAACACATGTAGTTTCACATGTACTCAATACATTGCTCAACATTACCTCACCATCAACATTACCACTCAATCCCTCCACTGTTTCTAAATTGTCATACAGCCTGTCTGACAATCACAGTTGGCTGAACAGAGATTTCGCTGGACAAAATATTGACAAGACTGACCCATTGCCTTTGATGTCCAACTCAAACTCCTTCCCATTAAATCTGTCTCTCTTCCTGGTCACTGGCTGAGACTGCACCAGACTGCTCGTAAACTTGGTGTATTGACCTCGAGATCAGCCTTTGACCACATATCCATAATGACCACCTATTTCCATCTAGGTAACATTGTCTGATTCCTCCCCTGCCTCAGCTCTTCGCTATTTATAAAGCTGATTGTTCCAATGCAGTCCTGGGCTGGCCTCCTGTCTTTTACATCAATAAGTTTTAGCCAGTTTCTTAGAGGCCAGTGAGACAGGGCCCTTAAGATTAACATCTCATCTGAACTGTAGAATAAAGAAACATTGGGAAAGGCCTAGTATGGATTTACAGATTGCTACCAGGGATTAGGGGCTTACAGTTATGGAGAAGGGCCATGAAAAGTTTTTTTAAAAATTTGCTTTACTCATTAATTGTAGCAAAACTTTCAATATGTTCTTTACAGTTGGGTTATGGTTTGTAATGAATGTTTTCCATTTTAAATGCTTGCAAAGGCTTTCTGGGGGCTCCTGGTGGTGGCAGCATGTATTGCATACATTCCAAGACGAGTATTACCTCAGCGAGCAGACACATAAAGAGTCAAAGAGACATAGAGATATACAGCACGGAAACAGACCCATCGGTCCAACTCGTCCATGCTGACCAGATATCCTAAATAAATCTAGTTCCATTTGCCAGCATTTGGCCCGTATCCCTCTAAACACTACGTATTCATATACCCATCCAGATGTCTTTTAAGGCTTCACCACTTCCCCTGGCAGCTCATTCCATACACGCACCACCCTCTGCATGATCCCTTTGAAATCGTTCCCCTCTCACCTTAAACCTATTTCCTATAGTTTTGGACTCCCCCACCCCGGGGAAAAGACCTTGTCTATTTACCCTATCCAAGCCCCTCATGATTTTATAAACCTCTATAAGGTCACCCCTCAGCCTTCGATGCTCTGGGGAAAATAGCCCCAGTCAATTCAGCCTCTCCCTGTAGCTCAAACCCTCCAACCTTGGCAAAATTCTTGAAAGTCTTTTCTGAACCCTTTCAAGTTTCACAACATCCTTCCCATAGCAGCGACACCAGAATTGAACGCAGTATTTCAATAGTAGCTGCAACATGACTTGCCAACTCCTTTATTCAATGCGCTGGCCAATAAAGGCAAGCGTACCAAACGCCATCCTCACTATCCTATCTACCTGCGACTCCATTTTCAAGGACCTACGAACCTGCACTCCAAGGTCTCTTTGTTCAGCATCACTCCCCAGGACCTTACCATTAAGGTATAAGTCCTGCCGTGATTCGCCTTTCCAAAATGAAGCACCTCACATTTATCTAAACTAAATGCCATCTGCCACTCCTTGGCCTATTGGCCCATCTGATCAAGATCCTGTTGTACTCTGAGGTAACCTTCTTCGCTGTCCACTACACCTCCAATTTTGGTGTCATCTGCAAACTTATTAACCATACCTGCTACATTCACATCCAAATCATTTATATAAATGACAAAAAGCAGTGGATACAGCACTGATCCTTGTGGCACACCACTGGTCACAGGGCTCCGGTTTGAAAAGCAACCCTCCACCACCACCCTCTGTCTTCTAACTTCGAGCCAGTTCTCACTGTATTCCATGTGATCTATCCTTGCTAACCAGTCTACCATGAGGAACCTTGTCAAACACCTTACTGAAGCCCATACAGATCATGTCCACCACTCTGCCCTCATCAATCCTCTTCGTTACTTCTTCAAAAAATTCAATCAAGTTAGTGAGACACGATTTCCCACGCACAAAGCCACGTTGACTATCCCTAATCAGTCCTTGCCTATCCAAGTACATGTAAATCCTGTCCCTCAGGATTCTCTCCAACACTCCCACCATCAATGTCAGTCTCACCAGTCTATAGTTCCCTGGCTTTTCCCTACCACCTTTCTTAAATAGTGGCACAACATTAGCCAAACTCCAGTCTTCTGGCACCTCACCCATGGCTATCGTTGATACAATTATCTTAGCAAGGAGCCCAGCAATCACTTCCCTAGCTTCGCACAGGGTTCTAGGTTACACCTGATCAGGCCCAGGGGATTTATCCACCTTTATGTGTTTTAAGACTTCCAGCAGCTCCTCCACTGTAATGTGGACATTTTTAAAGATGTCACTATTTATTTCCCTATGTTCTCTATCTTTCATATTCTTCTCCACAGTAAACATTGATGCAAAATACTCGTTTAGTATCTCCCTCATCTCCTGTGGTTCCACATATAGATGGCCTTGCTGATCTTTAAGGGACCCTATTCTCTCCCTAGTTATCCTTTTGTCCTTAACATATTTGTAGAATCCCTTTGAATTCTCCTTAACCGTATTTGCCAAAGCTATATCATGTCCTCTTTTTGCCCTCCTGATTTCCCTCTTAAGTATAAACCTACTGCCTTTATAGTCTTCTAGGGAATCACTCGATTTCTGCTGTCTACACCTGACATATGCTTCCTTCTTATTCTTGACCAAAACCTCAATTTCTCTAGTCATATAGCATTCCCTCTACCTACCATCCTTGCCCTAAATGAATTCTCCACCCAACTACACACCAACCCCATTTGGTGGTACATAAGTTGTCCTTCATTGTCATTGGGTCAAAATCCTAGAATTCCCAAAATAACAACATAGGGGTACCTTCACTGCATAGACTCCAAGCTCAAGAACTTGGTTTGGCATCATCTTCCCAAATACAACTGGGGATGCACAATAAATTTTAGCTTTCCCAGTGATCCTTATATCCCAAAGAATAACTAAAAACTAAAAATGTTGCCGTTTCCCTTTCAAAGTAAAGTAGCAACATTCTGAACTCAGCCTGGACTCTGGGCGATGATGTCCTCCTACTTAATGTTTCATTAGCTAGACAATGCATTGCACTTCCTCTCACCACCTCCACTGCAGGTATGACTTAACAGTGTTGGGAACCATTGACTCAGACTTGGGAAGGGAGGATGAGGAAACCAGACAAAGTTGCTCCTTCTGATTGCCAGTAATTGACTCCCGAAGGGAAATACATATGTAAAGCTCCTTGTATGATTGAATATCCTGTGAACATTGACAAACTTAAGGTTATAATCAAAAATTCGTCAGTCTGGTGCAGTATGAAAGTCAATTAGTATCCATGGAACTGTATCCTTGGAAGTAGCTGGTACCTTCAGAAAAGGAGGAGAAAAGAATACTATTCTTCGGGATATACATGTCTTCTCAATGTCGGGAACTGTGCCTGAATGGGGACTGCAAAGAATATTCTTGTCTCCAGAAAATCACATTCCTCAGGTTCCCCTTGCTATTTAGTATGTTTAAGATTTAATTAAAATCATCTCTGCAGGGACATTCTACAAATTCGGGTGGTTTTCTGTAAGTCAAGGCCACCCCGACTCCCATGAAATCAATGGGGAAAAAGTGGAACCATCTGGGTCTGTGGTTCCAATTATTTACAGCGTCTGCTGAGAATGCCTTTTCATTCAGTTGGAATGAAGTACAGTCAATGTGTATCCATTCTGTAACATCAGAGGAGCAAAGTACACCACGAGCTTTAGTGCTCAACTGCCTCTTCGATTTGCTAACATCCCTCTATGAAAGTGTTCATTTGAGTTACTGAATCCAAGGCAGCCCTTTCATTCAGTGTTGACAAAGTACTATATTATTCAACATACTAACTTTTGGATTCGATGCTAACCAGGGCACTGTTTACTGGCTGATGGTGATGTAAAAGATGCTATGTTACTACATAATAAAGAACAGGGAGGTCTGCCCAGGCCTAGTCAACATTTATCCCTAAACCTCTGCACAATCTTAGTTTCCATATTACAAAAGAACATAGAGACACTGGAGAAGGTACAAAATGGATTTGTAAAAATATTTATCAAGTAAGGGGGTGCAGTGGTAATGTCACTGAGCTATTAATCTAGAACCCTAGGTTAATGTTCTGGGCCCATGGGTTCAAATCCCACCAGGGCAGGTAATGCAAGCTGAATTCAATAAAAATCTGGAACAACAGATAGTATAAGGGTGACTGTGGATTGCTGTAAAAAAAAACATATGATTCACTAATGGCCTTTAGAGAAGAAAATCTGCCACCCTTACCTGGTCTGTCTGACCTATACGTAACTCCAGATCCAAAGTAATGCGGTTGACTCTTAACTACTTTTTGAAATGGCCTGGCAAGCCATTCAGATCTAGGGCATTTAGGGATGGGCAATAAATGCTGGTCTAGTCAGTGATGCTTACATCATGAATGAATGAATGATAAAAAAAGAAAATAGGCTCAGCACTATTCATAGAAAGAGAAGGTTGAGGAGAGTATTAACAGAGGACTTTAAGATGATGCATGAGTCTAATAAGGTAGAAGTAGAGAAGATGTTTCCACTGGCAGACGAGTTGAAATCAAAACATCATATCTATGAGATAATCACTAATAATATGAAATTTGTGAGAAACATTTTCACCCAGAGAATGGTGAGAAAACATGGAACAGCATAGATGTATTTAAGGAGAAGCTAGATCATGAGATAACGTGGGCGTTGGGTTGAAGAGAAGATCAAAGATGCTGGAAATAGTCAGCATATTTACAACATCTGTGAAGAGGAAAAAACAGAATTAACATTTTAAGCCTTACATCAGACATATGGTGGGAGGAGACACAGCTAGGGTTGGGTTGAATGGCTTGTTCACATGCTGAAAGCACTACGTATGCAAACATCAACCACCAAGAACAGATTAACTGGTCTTCAGTTTTATATACTAATTGGATACAACTGACTCGCACCTTTTCCAAGGGATCTTTTTAGATAGGGGCTCGGACGATAGAAACAGTGAGGGGAAACTCTCAGCTTTTCTTTCCTTAGTAAATGCCTCAAGAATCTCATGGCTGAAATTAGCCCTGAGGCAAACAGACAGACTTCAAAAAGGATATAAATAAAGAAGATCAGTTCAGTGGTGCTCATTTCTTCTGATTCCAATTGACTTGAGAACTGGCTTGTAATTACGCTCTCTGAATCATATGTATTTCATGATATCATGATCCTTATAAAATCAAGCATTCCCACACACAAACCCACAGGAGCTCCCCTAGATTGTCTAAATGTTGTTGGATAGTATGAAGTAGAGCATCTCTTTACAGTGATAGTTTGCAGTGAAGCAAAATGTTCAAAATCTACAGACTGACCTGATTTCCAGTTTGCTAGGAGTCATAAATTATTGATATTGCTATAATCTTTCAGTCCAATCTCTCTCTGATTTAAGGCTTATTTCTGTATCTCTCTACCTTAGGCTCCTTTCCACTCTCCAACCCTTCAAAATTTATTCAGTCCTCTCATTCTAGTCTCTAGTGCAAACTGGATTTCCATTAGTGACTGCACTTTCAGTTGGTTTGAGCCATTAGCTCCGAAATTCCCTCCCTAAATCTCTCTAGCCCCATTAAAATGATCCTTATAACCTACCTTTTTGTCCAAACTATTGATCACTTGTCTGACTATCTCTTTTTTTGTGGCTCAAATATCACTTTTCATTTTCTAATGTTTCTGTCAAGTTACTTAGGGATGTTTTACTGGTGCTACATGAATTTTAAATCAAAATCTGTCCCCTACAAAAGCAAAAAAAAGGATGTGTTCTGTTCATCTTGGGAATGTTACTGAGTATGAAAGGTTTGAGTTATAAAGAAAGGCTGATAGGTTGGGACTTCTTTCACTGGAGCATAGGAGGTTGAGGGGTGACCTTATAGAGATTTATAAAATCATGAGCAGTATAGATAAGTATGTATTGGTGTCTTTGCCCTAGCGTCAGGGATTTCAAGACAAGGGGGCACATTTTAAGGTGAGAGGAGAGAGATTTTAAAAAGACATGAGGGGCTTTTTTTTACACAGAGAGTGATTATTTGTGTGGAATGAACTTCCTGAGGAAGTGGTGGATGTGGTCACAGCTACAACATTTAACAGACACTTGGATAAGTACTTGAATAAGAAATGTTTGGAGGGATATGGACAAGAGGCAGGCAGGTGGGACTAGTTTCGTTTGGGATTATGTTCACCATGGACTAATTGGACCGAAGGATCTGTTTCCATGTTCTATTAATTTACGCTAATTCACTCATTTAATATTAGGAAAGGATTTCTCCTTATTTTACACAAACTCAGGAGATCTGACCCTATCGCCTAAGAACATGCTCAATGTAAGAACGAAGAGGAGTTGATCCCAAATGTCTTGAATAGATAACCAACAGGGTGTGCTGTGGTGCCAATTCTGCACATATTCGTGAAGCTCAACGCTCGAGAGAACGCGTCTGAGGGGAAACACCCTTTTGAAGTTTAAATTTTGCGTGCGGCGAGATTTTTCTTAAGGGATCTCTTGAGTTAGGTCCTGTCTCCCCACCCATGTTTTGGAAACAATGACGTTGGCCAATCAACAGCACTTGTTCGGAAAGTTTGAGGAGTTGTTGTCAGCTCTGGGGACTGAGAGCAAGCCGGGACTAAGCAGTGAGTTTGTGGGCGCTCGGAGTTCAGTCAGTTTCAAGTGAGGGTTCTGTCAATTTCAGGTGCATTCCGGAAGGAGATCGCCATTCGCCTCTCACTACCTGTTGGGTGCGAGCATGGGTTCCAGCGGTGGATCAGAGCTACTTCTACCTCTCAGCGAGAGACTCCGTTTACCCATAGAACAGGTAATAATTTTATACATTTTTGGGTGAACAAAAGAAAAAGGCAGATTGCTCTGGTTTAAAACCTTTATATCTGAATGAAAGTTTTGCTCTTAGAATTTTAATTTTTGCCAATTCGTCCCTATCTTGGTCAGTGATGCTTTCGTATGGAACTCGGGATCAGCCTTGTCTCAGGTAGCAGTTCACACCCACTGATTCCACACCCACTATTCCTCCTATCAAACGCTCACCCAGACACTCAAGAATGACATCTAGGCTGGTTCTTCAGTGCCCTACTGAGGAGGGGCTGTCTTTCAGGTTAAGACAAACGGAACCCTTGTGTACGTTTTTATCAAGTAGGTGTAATATCTCACAGGATTACCAATCTCAGGGAAGAGCAGTGGATTTTCCTCAGGTGTTCTACCCAGTGTTCATCCCTCAGCCGTAACCAAAATGCAAATCACCCAGTCCACATCTTATTGCTACTCAAAGGAAGACACTACTGATGCTGGAAATGAAAAACAAATTGTAATTCGACTATTTTCTGCCCTTATCGCCATTTTCAGGAGTTTGCTATTTCTAGACACTTGAGTTCAGGGTTGATATTTCAGTTCTTCACTGAGGGACTACTTGCATTGTAGAAAGTTCCTTTTCCAGAGAAGATGTTAACCCAAGGCCCATCTTTGCCTGAACAAAGATCTTTTGGCATTATTTCACCAAGATCAATCAATTGTCTTAGGCCTGAACTGAACTTGTGTCTCAAACAGCACCATCAAAGTATTAGAGATAACAAGGTGTAGAGCTGGATGAACACAACAGGCCAAGCAGCATCAGAGGAGCAGGAAAGCTGACGTTTCGGACCTAGACCCTTCTTCAGACCCCTCTGATGCTGCTTGGCCTGCTGTGTTCATCCAGCCCTACACCTTGTTATCTCAGATTCTCCAGCATCTGCAGTTCCTACTATCTCTCACCATCCAAGTATTTGCAATTTGTGGGATCTTGTGCACAAATGGGTTGCTGTTCCTTGTCCACAGGAAAACAGTGACTGCATTTTAAAAGTAATTCATTGGCTGTGCTAGGTTTTAACGTGCAGCAAAGGTTCTGTATAAATGCTATTGTTAATGTACTGTCCAGTCATGTGAAGTACTTCTGTCCTATATGGTGCGGATGCTAAATTATATGTTACTTTTGTGTTCAATAATCTAAAAGAACTAAGCTGTTTGATTAAATAACTAATGGTCAGTCTACCCAGACTATCAAGTTTTTTTCTCCTTTAAAATTATTGGAAGTATTACAAATATTAAACTAGTCAGTTCAAATTCTAATTAATGTTTTCATAATTGCTGTTTTCTTTTTTTAATAGAATAAACTTTTGAAATTGGATAGAGAATGTTATTAGTGAAATAGCTTTTGCTAAGGAAGGGCTGGTTTCAAATGACTGTGTCCTGGTGAATGTGCATGACAAAACAATAGTTAATTTTAGAAGTTCCGGCTTGTATTTTCAATTCTTATGATCATTTTATACAAATACCTAAATTCTTCACTAATCTGACAAACAGTAGTTCCTTTTAGATCACTTCAGTTCATAACACTGATGATTCAAACAATTGATTTAAAGCCCATTCAATCTCCACATAGAATTCCCATGTTTTTTGGAGTGGGCTCTTTGAGACTAGGTTGGAGTCCAGTGTTTATACTGTAACTGTGCCGAATTAAAGTTTGCTGTCTCAAATTACAATGGATATATTGAAGTGGTGTACTGATGCCTTAACCTAGAGTGGTGTTATGTGCTTTCGAATGTTCTACATATTATGTATCCTTCCAGCATCTACCCTATGTAGACCCTCAAGAATCTCATATATTTCAATTAAATCGCTTCTCATTGTTCTAAACTCTAGGAAATTATAGGCTTTGTCTCTTCAATGACTTCTGATAGGACAATCTCCCTATCCCAGGAATAGATTTACTAAATTGATGTTACATTCCATGGTCGGCAAGTACATCCTTCCTTAGGCATGAAGACCAGAACTGTACAGTACTTCATGATGGTGCCACCGATGTAACATGACAATGATTCAAGGCATCTTCCATAACCTTAGGATGTCCTAAATCATTTCACAGCCTATGAAATATCATCAACTGTTATAATGGTCAAAATGTATCAGCCAATTTTTAGGCTGCAATAATAATGAAATAAACAGTTTTAGAGATGCTGCTTAAGTGATAAATATCAGTCAAGATAAAAGGGAGAGCGTTGCTGATATTTGTACTCTAGAATGGATTCTTTTACATTTTTTTTTCCCTTTATTCATTCACGGGATGAGGGTGTCTCTGGCCAGGCATCATTTATTGCCCATAGCCAACCACATTGCTGTGGGTCTGGAGTCACATGTAGGCCAGACCAGGTAAGGATGGCAGTTTCCTTCCCTAAAGGGCATTAGTGAAGCAGATGGGTTTTTCCCCCAACAATCGGCAATTGATTCATGGCCATCATTAGACTCTTAATTCCAGATATTTATTGAATTCAAATTCCACCATCTGCTATGGCGGGATTCAAACCCAGGTCCACAGAACATTATCTGGGTCTCTGGATTAACAGTCAAGTGATAATACCACGAGGCCATCACCTCCCCGACACAATTACATCCACATAAGAGACCTGTCAGACCTCAGACTAGCATCTCATGAGAGATTGGAATGTTAACAATCTAGCAGCCCCTTAGTCTGATACTCCCAGTGCAGTATTACATGCTTAAATTTCTGGATTGGGACCTGTATCCATGATCTTCTGGCTGAAAAGCAAGGGTCTACCCACTGATCCATGGCTGACAGAAAGACTCCAGTGCTGGAAGTGGCAGATTGATTAAATAACAGACTGTAATCACTATAATCACCTGTTGTGATGACACTGGGTGTGTACCTCAAATCAAATAGTGTCTCAGATCTCATGTTTACGTGAAGGTTGCTCACTTAAATGAGTTATGGAAGGGCAGCTGACATTACCAAAAATGGATTCTAGCAGAACATCTTTTAGGGGAGAGAAGCTAAAACAAAATGTTAGTTACTCTCTGTCAGAGTGGAGAAGAACAATTTGCTGCTTTGCTTGGATTGCCAGCTTTAATGAGAGGCGCTCCTGAAGGTTTTATCACAGTGTGACGTTCCCCTAATTGCCCCACCCTAGCACATTCCCCATGGGTTATTCAACATGTCTATTCTCATATTGCCACTTCTTCCCACACCACATGTAAAGTGAGCAGAGTATTCCATTACTCGATTGAATGATTTTTGACTTGAAATTTTGGAGACTGTGAAAATTTGCAACAAATGAATGGAAATGCTCAGAAAAAATAAAAAGAACACATACAATTTTCTCTCGGATGTTGTACTCGGCAGTTATAATGACCATTAAACTGGGGATTGTTTTCTGGAGACTCTGGGTCAACCTGGTGACCTACTGGTCTGCTTTGTTTCCAGATCTCTGCACTGCTCGCTTGTAAGGAACAGTTGGTCAAAGCACCACTCCCGTGTCTTACTCCAGCAGCCAGTCAAGAATGGCCTCTGAGTAGATTTATTTTCTCTGATGAAGATACCTGTGGCCTAAGGAAGGACTTAGAAAGCTAAAGAAATAGAAGCAGGAGTAGGTTGTGCAGTCCTTTAGGCCTGCTCTACTATTCAATAAGATCGTAACTAACCTTTTACTTCAATTGCACCTTTCTGCATTATCCCCATATCGTTTAATTCCCAAAGTATGTAAAGATCTTCTGCTCTCTGTTCTGGAATAGACTCAACAGATGAGCATCTTAACCCTCTAGGTGGAGAATTACAAAAACTCATTGCCCTTTGAGTGAAGAAATTTACTCCATCTCAATCCTAAATGACTAACTCCTCATTTTCAGACTGTGGCCTCTAGATCTAAACTCTCCATCTATGGTAATCACCCTTACCACATCTACTTGATTGAGTCCCTCAACAATATTATGTGTTTCAATTAGATCATAGAAACATAGAAATATTTACAGGAGTAGGCCATTTGGACCCTTGTGTTATCTTTACGATTGAACTGGCTGCCCTTCTTCCTTATTATTATTTTCCTGTATTTTCATCATATCTCTTTAATGTCTTTAATATTTAGAAATATATTAGTATCTATCTGTCTTGAACATTTTCAATAGCTGAGCTTCCACAGCCACTCTGGGGTGGAGAATTCTAAAGGTTCACTGCACCCTGAGTAAAGAAATTCCCACTCATCTCAGTCCTGAGTGGCCTGCCCCTTATTCTGAGAATGTGTCCCAAGTGTCTAGACTCCACAGTTACAGGAATCATCCTTTGTGTATCAATCCTATTGAGCCATGTAAGAATTCTGTTTATTTCACTGCAATCTACTTTCATTCTACACTTAACTACACCACACAGATGATCTTAACAGATGATCTTAAACTGATTGTCAGTGAAGAGTGTGTAGAGAATTATGCTCCTGATCTCATTACGGCCTTGGTTCAACCGCTGACAAAAAAGCTGAATTCCAGCTGTGAGGAGGTGAGAGTGATAGCTGTTGATGCCAAGGCTTCATTTGACCAAGTGTGGTATCAAGGAGCCCGATTTTAAAAAAAGCTAGAATCAATAGAAATCAGGGGGCAAACTCTCTGCTGGTTGGAGTCATACCTAATACATAGGAAGATGATTGTGGTTGTTGGAGGTCGATCATCTCAGCTCCAGGACATCACTGAAGGAGTTCCTCAGGTTAGTGTCCTAAGCCCAAACATCTTCAGCTGCTTCATCAATGACCATCCTTCCATTATATGGTCAGAAGTGGGGATGTTTGACAATGATTGCACAATGTTCAGCACCATTCATGACTCCTCAGACACTGAAACAGTCCATGTTCAAATGCAGCGATACCTGGACAATATCCAGGTTTAGGCTGACAAGTGGCAAGTAACATTTGCACTACACAAATGCCAGGTAATGACCATCTCCCATAAGAGGCAATTTAACCATAGTTTCTTGACATTCAATGGTGTTATGATCACCGAATCCCCTGTTATTAACATCCCAGGCATTACTATTGATCAGAAACTCGCCTGGATTCACCATATAAATAGTGGCTACAAGATCAAGTCAGAGCTGGGAATACTGCAGTGAGTAACTCACCACGTGACTCGCCAAATCTTGTCCATCATCCTACAAGGCACAAGTCAAGAGTGTGATGGAATACTCCCCACTTGACTGGATGAGTGCAGCTCCACCAACACTCATGAAGCTTGACAACATCCAGGACAAAGCAGCCCACTTGATTGCACCACATCCACAAGCATCCCTACACTACCAGCACTTAGTAGCATAGGTATGCACTATTTACACAATGCAATGCAGAAATTTGCCAAAGATCCCTAGACAGCAACTTCCAAACCCACAACCACTTCCATCTAGAAGGGCAAGGGCGGCGGATACATGGGAACACCACCATTTGCAACTACCCCTCTAAGCCACTCACCATCCTGACTAGGAAATATATCTCCATTCCTTCAAGGTCAAAATCCTGGAATTCCCTTCCTTTGGGCATTGTGGGTCTACCAACAGCAGATGGACTGCAGTGGTTCAAGAAGTCAGTTCACCATCACCACCTCAACGGCAACTAGAGACGGGCAATAAATGTTGGTCAACCAGTGATGCCCACGTCAAATGCAAGAATTAGAAAAAAAGACATCAATTTAGGATTGTTAGTTGCAGGGCTTGCAATGTGATGCACTTGCATATACCGGAAGCTACATATATTAAAATACAAGGCCTGTTCTTTGCAGACAGAAAGAACATAAACACATGTGCCCGCTTCAGTTCACGTGCAAGTTTGTAAAGGCAATGCCTTAACCAATCAAAGCAACCTGCCTGGTGTAAAATTTAAACAAAACTTATCATTCAGATAACTGTCAGTCATCATTAACTGGTGCTGTCTCCATGGAAATGGCTCTAACAATCAAAGTCTACTTGGTAACCAATCAGCACTCACCTTTTATACAGCATGAATGTTGTTTTTACTTTGCTTTGGTACTTCTGCAAATTGCCCTGATCAGAGCAAGACAAAAAACCTTGACAAAATGTCTCTCTCTTATAGCAATGAGCTCTTTATTCATATTCTTTAGTCTGTCTGTTAACCAATCCTCAAACTATTTATTCATTTGTGGGACATGGTTGTCGCTGGCCTGTCCAGCATTTATTGCCCGTCCGTAGTTGCCCTTGAGAAGGTGGTGGTGAGCTGCCTTCTTGAACCGCTGCAGTCCACCTGCTGTGGGTTGACCCACAATGCCATAAGGGAGGGAATTCCAGGATTTTGATCCAGTGACAGTGAAGAAATGGTGATATATTTCCAAGTCAAGATGGTGACTGGCTTGGAAGGAAACTCGAAGGTGGTGGTGTTCCCATTTATCTGCTGCCCTCCTCCTTCTAGATGGAGGTGGTCATGGGTTTGGAATGTGCTGTCTGAGGATCTTTGGTGAATTTCTGCAGTGCATCTTGTAGATAGTACACATTGCTGCTACTGAGCATTGGTGGTGGAGGGAGTGGACGCTTGTGGATTTAGTGCCAGTCAAGAGGGTTGCTTTGTACTGGATAGTGTTGTTGGAGCTGCACTCATCCAGGCAAGTGGGGAGTATTCCATCACACTCCTGACTTGTACCTTGTAGATGGTGAACAGGCTTTCGGGAGTCAGGAGGTGTAACTTGCTGCAGTATTCCTAGCCTCTGACTTGCTCTTGTAGCCGCTGTGTTGATGTGGTGAGTCCAGTTGAGTTTCTGGTCAATGATAACCCCAGGATGTTGATAGTAGGAGATTCAGTGATGGTAACACCATTGAATGCCAGGGGCTGGTGGTTAGATTGTCTCTTGTTAGCGATGATCATAGCCTGGCATTTGTGTGGCGTGAATGTTACTTGCCACTAGTCACCCACAGCGTGGATATCATCCAAGGTCTTGTTGCATTTGGACATGGACTGCTTCAGTATCTGAGGAATCACGAATGGTGCTGAACATTGTGCAGTCATCGGTGAATATCACCACTTCTGACCTTATTATTGCAAGGAAGGTCATTGATGAAGCAGCTGAAGATAGTTGGTCCTAGGACACTACCCTGAGGAATTCCTCCTGCGGAGATGTCCTGGAGCTGAGATGACTGACCTCCAACAACCACAACTGTCTTCCTATGTGTCAGCAATGATTCTAACCACCGGAGAGTTTGGTCCCTGATACCCATTGATTCCAGTTTTTGCTAGGGCTCCTTGATGCCACACTTGGTCAAATACAGCCTTGATGTCAAGGGCTGTCCGTCTCACCTCACCTCTGGAATTCAGCTCTTTTGTCCATGTTTGAACCAAGGCTGTAATGAGATCAGGAGCTGAATGGCTCTGGCAGAACACAAACTGGGCTCTATGGATAACATCTTACTTCAGTTTACTGCTGATCGAGAGTAGTCTGATGGGGCGGTAATTGGCCGGATTGGATTTGTTCTGCTTTTTACGTACAGGACGTACTTGGGCAATTTTCCACATTGTCAGGTAGATACCAGTGTTGTAACTGTACAGGAACAGCTTGGCTAGGGGAGAGGCAAGTTCTGGAGCACAAGTCTTCAGTATTATTGCTGGAATGTTGTCAGGGCCTGTAGCCTTTGCAGTATCCAGTGTCTTCAACCATTTCTTGATATCACGTGGAGGGAATTGAATTGGCTGAAGGCTGCTATCTGTGATGCTGGTCACCACTGGAGGAGGCTGAGGTGGATCATCCACTCCGCTTCTGGCTAAAGATTGCTGTAAAAGCGTCAGCCTTATCTCTTGCACTGATGTGCTGGGCTCTTCCCTCACCACCTGCCACAGACCCAGTCCATCAGCTATGTCTTTTAGGATCCGACCAGCTCGATTAGTAGTACAGCTGCTGAACCACCCTTAGTAGACATTGAAATCCACCATTGAAACATTGAAAAGGGTCACTGGACCCGAAACATTAACTCTGTTTTTTCCTTTCACAGATGCTGCCAGACCTGCTGAGCTTTTCCAGCAACTTTGTTTTTGTTCCTGATTTACAGCATCCGCAGTTCTTTCGTTTTTTTTCATGGAAATCCTGTACCCAGAGTACATGTTGTGCCCTTGCCATCTTCAGTGCTTCCTCCAAGTGTTGCTCAACATGGAGGAGTACTGATTTATCAGCTGAAGGAGGATGATACATGGTAATCAGCAGGAGGTTTCATTGCTTGTGTTTAACCTGAAGCCATGAGACATAATGGGGTCTGAAGTCAATGCTGAGGACTCCCAGGACAACTTCCTCCCAACTGTATACCTCTGCTGGATCTGTCCTGTCGGTGTGATGTATTCCATATTCATGGAATCATACCTTTATAGACAAAGTCAGGCTGTTGCTTGAGTAGTCTGAGACGGCTCTCCCAGTTTTGGCATTAGCTCCCAAATGGTAGTGAGGAGGGCTTTGCAGGGTTTCTGCTGTTGTCTCTTCTGGTGCCTAGTTCGATACCAGGTGATCCGTCTGGTTTCATTTCTTTGAGACTTTGTAGCGATTGGTACAACTGATTCACTTGCTAGGGCTTTTCAGAGGGCAATTGAGACTCAACCACATTGCTGTGGCTTTGGAGTCACATGTAGACCAGGCCAGGTGAGGATGGCAAATTCCCTTCCCTGAAGAACATCAGATAACCAGAGATAACACAGTGTGGAGCTGGAGGAACACAGCAGGCCAGGCAGCATCAGAAGAGCAGGAAAGCTGACGTTTCGGGTCCCGATTCACACTCTGTTATCTCTGACTCCAGCATCGGCAGTTCTTACTATCTCTGATTAGATAACCAGATGAATTTTTCTGATAATCAATGATGACTTCGTCATCATCTGTTGATTCTTAATTCCAGAGCCTTTTTCAATTGAAGTAAAATTTCACCATCTGCTGTGGCAGGATTCAAACCCAGGTCCCCAGAGCAATACTTGGGTTTCTGGATTAATTGTCTAACAATAATACCACTAGGCCATCGCTTTCCCAACTATGCTAATTTATTACTCTTATCCTAAGGGCTCTAACATAATAACCTCTTTTATGTAGGACCTTACAGAACTCTTTTTGAAAGTCCAGTATGCTACATCAATTGGTTTGCTTGATCCATTCTGTTACAACCTCAAAAGAATTCTTAACAGATGACTTACCTTTCATAAATCCATGCTGACCCTGCTGAATCATATTATGATTTTCTAAGTGTCCTGTTATCACATCTCTCAGAATAGATATAACATTTTCTCTAAGACTGACCTCAGGCAAATTGGTCTGTAATTTTCTCTTTGCTCATTATTTCCTTTCTCGAATAGCAAGGTTACACTGGGACACTGTAGAATTGAGGGAGTTCTAGATGATCAAAACCAATACATTCACTATATTTACAGCTAAGGGTAAAGGCCAACAGGGCCAGGGAATTTATTGACGTCTCCTTAATATCTTTTTTCCACTGCTGTTTGTTTAATAACACAGACATTTTTAAATTCCTCAATCTCTCCATACCCTTGGTTCCCCAGAGTGTTATGCCTTCCAGAATGATAGGAGTCTATCACTGAAACCAATGTGTCTGTGCTGGATCTTTGAAAGAGTTGTCCAATTTAGTCCTATGCCCCAGCTTTCACATCAGAACTCTGTAACTTGGTTCTATTTCAAAGTATACCCACTTGCCTATTGAAAGTGACTATGGAATATGATTCCACCACACTTTCAAGTATTGCATTCCAGATCGAAACAGCCTTCTGTGTGAATGAAATATTTCTCTCATTTCCACTCTAGCATTGTTGCTATTTAGGTGATATCTGTGACCTCCAATTGTGAATCCACTTGCCTGAAGATACACTTTCTCCCTACTTGCTCTATCAAACCACCCCACAATTTTGAATACTTTTATTCAGTCTCTTTATACAGGTATTAAACTCTCGCAGTGTTAAGGAAGGAAAATAAAGATGGAGAAAGATTAAAACCAATTGTTTCCTTTTGTGTTCTCATTTTACTTTGGGATGCTGTTGTGATGTCAACACACTTCATACACTTTGTGTCCAACATATTTAAGTTAGAATATTTGAGATTCAAGGTACAGTCACAATGAGGGAAATTGTATAATTTGTGTAAATTCTTCATCAGTTACATAATGAGGGTTTTGAGTGTGAGAGGCTTTAGAATATCATCTGAGCTTTAGCAAACACTTGGGTTTATCCTGGAATTATATAACACCCACATCCCATGAAGGAATGAAATAAAAGTCAATGAACGTTCATCACAATGAAGGAAATCTTAGAAATACAATAGGTTTTAACCCTGTCAAATGATGAAATATGGGAAAAGGAACAACAGGAAAGGTATGTAATAGGGCAGAAGATGGAAGATATCAAATGACAAAAATGTTGACAATACAGAGGCAAAGGAAGTGGTAAAGAAAGAAAAGATTCAGAGAAGCTGTGGATAGCAGAGTAATGAACAGCTGAATAATCAACAGTCCAACAGCTAAACCCAAGATTGAGACTGAAACATGGAAAGAAGGATGTAGAAATGAGGGGCAGAGATTACCATTAGTAAAGTGGTCCAGAAGGCTAAAGAGTCACATCAGACTCAAAAATTTAACCTTTTTTTTCTTTCCACAGATGTTAGCTACCTGACCTGCTGAGTTTTTCCAGTATTTTCTGTTTTTGTCTCAGATTTCCAGCATCCACAGTATTTTGCTTTTATTTGGGTTTGTGTTGAGCTTCATTGAACACTACAGTCGCAGGAGGACAGTGACGTCAGTGTGAGAGCAAGGTGCTCTGGAATACAACCCCAGCCCATCTAGTCTCTCTTCAGATCTGAATTGTTCCAACCTAGGCAATCTCTTCTGTACCCTCGCTAGTGCTATCACGTCCGGACAGTGTTGCAACTAGAACTGCCGTGGCTTAACTACCATAAATTGAATGAATTGCTGCTTCACCTGGAAGGTGTGTCTGGGTCCTCAGCTGGTGAGGTCAGAGGAGGTGAAAGGACAAGTGTTACATTTTGCATTCACAGAAATTGTGGTGAAGATGAGGAAACTGGGAGAATGGTTTGAAGTCCTGGCATGAGGCACGGTGTGAGGAAAGTGTAACACAAAAGAAAAATAGCTGGAAATCTGAAATAAATACTATTCAGGTTTGGCAACATTTGTAGAGACAAACAGAATGTTTCAGGTTGAAGGTCTTTCATCAGGCCACATTGACTTGTCTCCCCAGATGCTGCCTGCCTTGCTGAATATAATCAGCATTTTTGTTTTTAACGTCAGGAAGTGTGGTTAAAATGAATATTAGTTGATTTGCTATTCCCAAGTTTGGAGACAAAGACATTGAGAAAGGGAAGGGAAAACTCATAGTTGATCCATGCAAAGATGAAAGAAGGGTGAAAATTGGAAGCCACGTTGAAGAGCTTTTTAAGTTCAGGACAAAAAGAAAAAAAATTAAACCGAGAATTATTGATTTTACTGGGAAGGGAGGTGAGAGAGGACCCAAATAAATCTAATCCATGAATATTTCTTAAATCCAATAGAAAGTCCAGATCCCATGCAGATACCTATTGCAATACATTTATTAGGAGGTAGTGAAACAAGTTACATATTTTTATATATTGTACAACTGTGCAAATATATATTTTTGTGTTTATATACAATAATTTTGTGTGTAGTATATATTCATATCTTCATGTTTGTCCATCTTTTGAGCTGACATGTGAGTGCTCCTGTAATGCGAGCACTGCAGAGGAGATAATGAATCACTGTCACTATATTGTGACAACATACTAGTGTTGCAATACAGTTATCTGAAAGAGGAGACTATTGAGAAATATTAATGTTATGTAACACTTGGAGGCTGATTAGAAATTAAATGGGTAACATTTTCCATCCCATAAAATGGGAATTAAACATACTTACTAGTTTATTGGAATCACATGAAAGACAATAACATCAGCTTGCGTCTACCTTGCGCCTTTCACATTATAAAAATGACACAAGGCCCTTCTAAGGAGCTGTATCAAGCAAATTTTTTGACATTGAGTCAAACTCACTCCCTAGACTGGGAGGTTTTACAGAGTAAGGACAGAGTGTTTTTGCTAAGATGTTGATATGTGCCCATCATTTTCTTTGCTCACTGATCTACACAGTCTCCTGGTCAGTCAATAGCTCAGTTGGAACATTTTCATCAATATTTTCAAAATGCTTCCATGGTCTTGCTCCTCCCTGCCTCAGTAACTTCCTCTATTTGAAAACCTATTACTGTGTTTTGTAACAAAATACATGTGACAATAAATAAATCAAATCAAATTAACTAAATCAAAGCTCATTATATTGCTCCATTCTGACCTCTTGTGCATTCCCAATTTTTGTCACTTGTCATTAGTGTTTGTTCCTCATCTGCCTGGACTGTAAACTCTGGAATTCCCTCTACCTCTTTACCTGTTGCTTCTTCCTTTCAAAATAGGCCTGTAAGCCTACTTTTCTTGTCAAACGTTTCTTCACCTATCCGAATCCACTGTTACTGTGAAGCTCATTGGTCTTTTACTGCATTAAAGACACGGAGATAATTCTAAGTTGTTATTCTAGACCATTCCATTCTGTAACACTTCAAATGTAATTTTCTTTTTAAAGGTAAATTTTGCAATGTGCCAACTGTTTGGATTGTTCGCAGCTTTTTTATTTCGTAACTACCTCCATCCGAGCAAGACCAACCATATCATCAGGCATGTGGTAGCCACCCTCTTGGGTCTTCACTTTGCGTTCTTCTGCTTTGGCAGGTAGGTAGTTTTGCAAACTTGCATTTGAAAACCTTTTCCATTTGTAAAGCAGGATGACTAAAACCAGAAACTGTACTGTGGACTTCCGTAGCTAAGCGACTTTGCCTTCTTTGTACTTCTGAGAAACTAACACTTTAGCTACATCAATTACTAATTGATGCATGTGAGTTTCAATTAGCGTCAGAGCAGAAAGTGTAGATATTATTCTTGGATAGTGCAGAAGGATTTTATCAGTGTAGGATTGGGGTTGATAACTTTAGTTATGTACAGAGTTTTGAGAAGTTGGAATTCTTTAGAGCAGAAAAAGGAAGATTTAATGGAGGTGTTTAAAATCACAAAGAGTTTTGACACAATAAATGATGAAAGACTTTTTCTACACGTATTTGGGTCACTAGACAAGGGACCTGGGTTTAAGATCTCCAAAAGAATCAGGAGGAGGATTTGTCTTTTTAGCAGTGAGCTGGTTTGATCTGAAATGCACTCCCTGCAAAGACATTGGAAGCAGATTCAATTGTGATTTTCAGAAGGGAATTTGCAAGGAAGTTTTCCAGTCTTGTGGAGAAAAAGTGGACATGATCAGCTGTTTCAAATGGCTGACACAGTTTTGATGGATTGAAAACCTCCTTCTGTGCAATATAAACCCATGGTTGTTCATCCAGTCAGACCACTTGCCTGGTTATATTTGGTTATTTGTTTAGAAATCTGAGTGAATCCAATTCCGTCTTTTTTTTTGGGTAAATATTCCTTTTCCCTTTTCTCTCAGATACTCTCCTTCCCCTTTACCTTTCAAGGCTGTTCAGGCCATGTTCCAAATCTTGAACAGAGAGATAAGTAGGTAATTTGAAATTATACCTCTGCCAGTGTATGGCCGAGAGGTTAAAGAATGTATTCATAAGATCAAGTACCGAAAAGTGAATGTGTACTACATACATGTGCTTGTGTATATGTGTATACATATATGTGCTAGTTTGAGTGTGTTTCAATATGTACATTTTAATGTTTATGTGTGCACAGTGAAGTCAGGAGTGTTGTGGGAAGAAATGAGCACTCAAGAGACTTCTAAAGAGAACAGATATAAAATGAGTAAAAAATGTATAAAACAATGTATGAATTGAATGGAATTCAAATGCTTTATTCTAATATGTAAGCAAAGCAAAAGGATTAGGGGATAAAGAAGAAAGAAGAGTTGGGGCCATAATCAGACCTTCCATGATTTTAACAAATGGCAAAGTGGACTTGAGGGGCTGAATAGCCCACTCCCGTTCCTATTTCATATGTGCATATGTTCCTTTTCAGTTCTACAGTAACAACCCTGAGCACTTATAGCAGCTCTTTTGGAGTTAATTTGGCAAGACAGTTCTCAAGCAGTGAGGAGAAATGACTCAGATATCTTTAACAGGAAACAGTCTTTGAATTGATCTGCTAACCACAAACATTCTCTCAGATGGATGACTGAAAAATATTTAATTTCCTCTGTCAAATCTCAACTTGAGGGCTCCATGGAATATTTGAAAACTCCATTCACTTGATGCCAAAGAGATGTTTGAAATTTCTCCCAGTCTACAGAACACTACGGAGGTCACACTTGGCATCTTTAGTGCATTGCCAGAGCCAACAATTGGAATGACATTCATTTCCTACAATTATTGCTGTTGATTATATGCTTCATTACTTCTTATGATCCAATGAGATAGACTTTTCTAATTGGCAGTGATTCCCTCTATGGGGAGACAGTTGCATACGAGTAATGTCATTGGATTAGTAATCCACAACTCCAGGCTAAAATGTTCTGGGAACACGAGGTTTGTTTCCCACCATGACAGATGGTGAAATCCAAATTTCATGATAATCTGGGATTACAAAACTAGCCTAATGGTGACCATATAACTACTGTCAAGGGCTTTTGTGATGCAGTAGTAGTTACCATAACTTTGGGCTAGAAGGCTTCAAGTCCCACCAGCCCCAGACATGCCACTCATGCCTGAACAGGCTTATTTGAAAGGAAATTCTGTAACCACTGTCAATTGTTGTTCACAACTCATCTGTCTCACTAATGCCTTTTAGGGAAGAAAATCTGCTGTCCTTAATTCGTCTGTGACTCTAGACCCAAGGCAATGTGGTTTGAGTCTTAAGTGTCTTCTGGGCAATTATGAACAAACCAAAGATGCTAATCTAGCCAATGATGCTCACATCTCATGAACAAATAAAAAATGTCTATTATGAGCCTTGACTGCTATGCTCAGTCTTCAAGGGCCACATGACCTACATCTGTTCCCATACCTTCTGCGTGCTGCATAACCACAAAAAGTGACAGGATTTCTCAGCAAACAGAAAAAGCATGCTGACTGACTCAAAGAAAGTGATTTGTCGAACCCTCTTATAACCACTGGCTTCACAAATGCATTATCCACCCATGTTCTTAAAAGGCTCACATTATATTCTTTTCTGTGCCAAAAAAAGGCAGCATATTGGCTTAGCTCAATTCCCATTCCATCTTCCAACATAAGAAATAGCTGTAGTAGACCATTTAATGCTTTGGGCAGCTCCATCATTGAATGAGGACATGGCTGACCCCAAGTCCAGCTTTCTGCACTGTTCCCATATTGCTTGCTGTATTCTGTACCCATAGCATCCAGTAGGCTGGATTTAACAATTGTGTGTATGTGCTGCTCATTTCCCTGGATGAGAGTTGGTCCAAAATTGAGTCTGCCCTGCAGCAGTAAAAATCAGGGTCGGGGTGAGGCAGTGTTGGGGACAAAGGGAATGAGGGGTGCATAAATAGGCCCCTCAGTGAATAGAATGTCCCATGGAACTGAAGTCTCTTGTCCTTGATATCACTTCAGAAAACCTCCTCCAAATCTTCTCTGAAGCCTCAACATCTTTCCTAATGAGAATTAGAGATGGGCCTGACAATATTTTAAAAACTTTAACTTCCTTGCTTTTGTACTCCATGCTTTCACTTATAAAGCCTGTGACTTTATATGCTTTTCTCACAGTCTTTCCATCTTGACCTGTACGATTTATATACCCATATATTAACTATCATTTATTGAAATTTTAGGTTTCTTGATTTTTGAGTTAGTAATATAAGTTTTCTGTACGTCCGAAGGCAATAATTAACTTGTAAGTATTGCTGTACCTGTGGTGATTTTTTTTCAAACAGTTTTTGAGGCCTAACTTTAGGATTAATGAGTTTTTATGTAGCACTGATAGATTTTTGTTTTTTTTAAGCTTAAGGGAAGCACACGTAGCTTACAGAGATTTTTTTTTCATTTTCATTTGAGTTTTGAGTAATCCTGTGAAATCCATGGATGAGGGATGGCTACAAAGACCAGTGTTCCTAATTAGGGAAGGCTGTAACGGGATATACATTCTTAGAGTAAGGAGTTAGTGTTAGTCCCAGACTATAAGTGTTGTGATAAAACCCTGAAGTTACTGAAAGCTGATTACTTATTAAATGCTGGATTTAATAATTCTTCAGGGTTTGAGTGAAGATTTGTAGCTTGGGTGCTGGTTGTAGATGTTAGTGTGTTCGCCGAGCTGGGAGGTTTGATAGCAGACATTTCGTCCCCTTACTAGGTGACATCCTCAGTGCTGTGGAGCCTCCAATGAAGCGCTGTTGTTTTGTGCCCGTTCAAATTTACGTGGTCCGGTTTTTGCTGCTTCTGGTAGGTGCCTGTTCCGGTGTACATTGTCATGGTCGGTATATCGGGTCTAATTCAATGTGTTTGTTGATGGAGTCTGTGGATGAATGCCAAGCCTCCAAGAATTCCCTGGTTGTCCACTGATTGTAGTGGTGTCCCAGTTGAAAGTGTGGTTTTTCTCAAGTGTATGCATTGAAACCAAGGACATCTGGTCGTGTCATTTAGTTGCTAGCTGGTGTTCATGGATGCAGGTTGCTAGTTGTCTGCCTGTTGGTCCCACATAGTGTTTTGTGCAGTCTCCACATGGTGTCTTGTAAACTACATTTGTCCTGTCAATGTTATCTTTTGGGTCTTTAACCCTGGTCAGTTGCTGTCTTAGTGTGGCTGCCGGTTTGTGTGCTGTATGATTTCTCGTGGTGAAAGTAGTCTGGCTGTCAGTTCTGAGGTGTTTTTTTTATATATGGTCTGGTGGTTATTGTTTTGGGTTTTGTTGTGGCCTGGTTGTGTCGTCTGTTGGCTCGGCATCTGTGAATGAAGCTACGGAGGTATCCATTCCTGGTAAAGGCCTTGTAAAAGTGTTCTTCCTTCTGCAGATCTGATTTGTCCAGTAATAACATCAGCTGGCACCATAATGCATGCTACTTCCAAAGATTTGTATGTGCGAACTCCAAAGTTTCTCTGTTCCTGCAGCACCTTTAAAATTGTATAATTTTGGTTTTCTTTTGTCCCTTCACTTTGCCATTTATCTACCTGTGTCCTCCTTTTCCTCACTGTTTGCAACATTTTTGAGTTTTGTGCCTTTGCAAACATTAAGATTGTTCCAATATACCCTAATCCCAGGTCATTGATATCAGAAAAGGTAACAGTCCTAGTGATGGGGCAATCCCCTCAGGGATAACACTGGACATTTCATTTCATTCTGAGACAAGCCTTCACCACTTTTTTTTTTGCTGCCCATCCATTAACCAATTTGATATCCATACAGCCTTTGCCCTCTTAATCCTATAAGCTTTAATCTTGTCAATAAATTTACTTTGTGGCACTTTTAACAGATTATATTTGAATGTCTATAAATGCAACATCAACTTCACTACCCTCAATCTTCATTCTGCTACATCTTCAAACAGCTTAATCAGTTTCGTAAAACATGATTTTCATCCATGCTTCTTTCCACATTTTTCCATTTCATATTCAATTTTATCTCTGAATAGTTCTCTACAATTGACAATAATCTGATTGGCCTGTGGCTACCATTTTTATCCCTTTCCCATTTTTCAAGCAGGGATGTAACCAGTGTAATTCTCCTATCTCTGATTCCACTGTTGATCTTTTAAGAAGGTTTGGAAGTTTGTGGCCAGAGTCTCTGCAATTTCCATCATCACTTCCGTCAATCGCCGACGTGGCTTCCCAATGGGATCAGGTAATCTTCCTTAACAGGACTACTGCCAATCTTTTAAGTTCCTCCATTTTTCTACTTTTATTGTTGCCAATTTGTCTACTACCCTCTCTTTTACTGCCATATTGGCAGCATTCTATTCTCCAGTAAAGACACTAAGTACTCATTTAGAAACTCAGCCATAAGCTCTGCTTCCAAAAGTTTGTCTTTTTGGTTCCATTTATCGCTCATCTTGCCACTAATGTGGCTTCTTATTTTTATAAAGCATCAAACTACCATATATGTTTATAAAAGACAAGTCCTGATGAAGGGTATAAACCCAAAACGTTGCCTTTCCTGCTCCTCTGATGACGCCTGACCTGCTGTGTTGCTCCAGCTCCATAATGTATTGACTCATTTTCCCAAGCTATGTTGTGCAGACCTTGGTGCAGCATTTCAGTTGAGTGCTAACCAGGAATTCACAAAAGATTATCATAATATCCTTGCGTTTGAATACTATTTGCTGTCATGGCAACTGGGGATGAATAATAAATGCTAACATGCCAGCATTTCAAGATTTCCAAGAACAATTTTTCTTCTGAAGGACACCTCTAGCCGGGAAGTTACTTCTGAACCACCACCACCATGACTTGGCCAGGAATGCATTGGAAATCTTAGGAATGAGTCACAGGGATTTCCTGGACTTCTTCAATCTGCTGACTAGCAGTGTTCTCCGTTGCAACCAATACAAATACTTCCTCAATTCGGGATCTAGTGCCATGTGTGTAGCAAAAGTGCTGCCCTCAAGTTTGATGCGAGCTAGTCCTGCCTTGGTGGGTAGTTTTTAAGTAAAAAAATTGTGGGTTCAGACTTGCTCCAGGGATTTGAACATGCTTTAGACTGATACATGGACTGCAGTGCTAAAGGAGTGCTGCAGAATAAGAGGTGCCACCTCTCAGATGCAGTTAAACTGAGGGAAAAGGTGGATGGGAAAGATCCCCAGCAATATTTTGAAGAAAAGCATACGTGTCCTCAGCAATAATTATCGCTCAAATAATATCACAAAAACCTGTCGTCCAGTTATCGTCACATTTGCTCTTACTGGAACCTTGCTGGGTGCAAATTGGTTGCTATATTTTCGACTTTATCACCATGGCTGCATTTCAGAAATATTTTATTGCCTGCAAGGTATTTTAGGATCTCCTGAAATTAATAATTCATGCTTAAAATTAAGTAAAGAGCTGGTTGGAAGAAATATTTAAATTGAAAGAAATCAGAGGCAAATGAACTTGAACTGCAAATCAAGATAAAAATACAGCCCAAGTCTATTCATTTTTAACATGAAATCTTGTCCTTGTAGATTGTCCTTGCTGTTCTTATATACATAGGTCCATGGAAATGGATAAGGTCCTGGGGAGTGTTGCTGAACAAAGAGTCCTTGGAGTCCAGGTTCATAGTTCCATGAAAGTGGAGTCGCAGGTAGATAGGATAGTGAGGAAGGCATTTGGTATACTTGCCTTTATTAGTCAGCGCATTGACTATAGGAGTTGAGAAGTCATGTTGTGGCTGCACAGGACATTGGTTAGGCCGCTACTGGAATACTGTGCAATTCTGCTGTCCCTGCTATAGGAAGGATGTTGTGAAGCTTGAAAAGATTCAGAAAAGATTTACAGCGATGCTACCAGGGTTGGAGGGTTTGATCTATAAGGAGAGGCTGAATAGACTGGGGCTATTTTCCCTGGAGCATCAGAAGCTGAAGGGTGACTTTATAGAGGTTTATAAAATCATGAGGGGCATGGATAGGATAAATAGACAAGGTCTAGAGGGCATAGGTTTATGGTGAGAGGGGAAAGGTTGGACAGGGACCGAAGGGGCAGCTTTTTCACACAGAGCATGGTGTGTCTGTGGAATGAGCTGCCAAAGGAAGTGGTGGAGGCTGGTACAATTACAACATTTAAAAGACATCTGGATGGGTATATGAATAGGAATGGTTTAGAGGGATACGGGCCAAATCCTGGCAAACAGAACTAGATTTATTTAGGATATCTGGTTGGCATGGAGGAGTTGGACCGAAGGGTCTGTTTCCATGCTGTATGACTCTATGACTTTAAGACATACAGCCATCTTAATCGAATCAGAACAAAAGAAACAGCAGTAAAAAATTTGGACTGCAAACTTTTTTAGTTGTATGTTGGTATGTGCGCGTGTATATGCACATGTGTATACACATGCATACAGATATAGGAGTGTGTGTATATGTTGTGTAGTGTAAAAGAATATGTTTTATCACTTGTTTAAATGTATGACAGGCTTTGAGGTTTGTTGTGGTTTCTCGTTGCTTATTTGCTTTGTTGCTTGGCTACATAGTTTTAGCTGACCTCATTGTGTAGGCTTGGCTGTGGTTCCTGACATCTGTCATCCTGCTCACTAAAGCAGCTGCTGAAGCAGTTTCCTTTCTCAATTACCCGAAATGTATTTTTTTCATTCCCTGACCCTTCCCACCCTCCTGCACTGCTGCCAAATGTTAATTGCGCAACATTTTGCTCCTGGAGCAACTAGTTGTAAAACGCATTGGGATGCCCTGAGATTGCGAAAGCTGCCATAAAAATGCAACTTCTATCTTTCATGGTTGGGGGGTGGGGGGGGTGGGGGTTGGTGGTGCTGTACCTAAGGCCTTCCTAGGAAAGCAAAAGGACAAATCTTATAATCCATTCTCTGGCATAAGTCATTGGTGTGTTGTATCATTGTATTATCTCATATCTCCACCCCCTCTCCCTCAACCTCACACACCCATGTATTTTCACTCCTCATAGTGCTATCCACCCCCAAGGAATTGCCATGGAGTCTCCAGAAATAAAAAAAAAACCTCCTGGACACTGCTTAGAGCATAGCTAAGGAGAAAAATTGTACAGGCATTGAAAAAAAACTTTTTATTTGTTCATTTCTCCTTGATTGGTGACTGTGTAAGAAAGTGCTGTTTTCTTAGATGGAAGACGGAAGCCATCTGACAAAGTATTTCGGAATATGCCCAATGTTATCAATATTACTAACAGCAGCCCTATCCCCCATGCCCCATCCCCTCCCAGCATCAACACCATCCCACAGAATTTAATGACCCAATCTTATTTGTCGTATCTGTATCCTCCTCAGTTATCAGTGGAGTGGCAGAGTGATGGGTTGTGTGTCTTCTGACTAATCTTTCAGAAAACTATTTTGAGAGATTGACGACTGAAGGAAGCATGATTCATCAACAGAGGTCTGTTACCCTTTGTTCAACTAAATAGTACATGTTGTGGGATTAGAAGGAACTGTTAAAATATGAAATAAACTCCTTGTCTCTCTCTCTCTATGAATTCACTTCTTGAAAGAAACACTCTGATTAAAAAATCTATTAACTCCATTGAATTTCCTTACAAGCAAGCATTTCTCTTCATAATCCCACCAATAAACAACTGGAGCTGTCAACCAATCTGTGAACTGACAGGCACCCCACTATGACAACAATAGATTTCCAAAAATCAAATACTGACGACAACTCTCAAGCCTATGTCGATGGACAGAGTGAAATTTGTAAATACTTACAGATATTTGAAATAAACTATTTAATGGACAGATGACAGTTCCCTTTGATAGTTCCAGTTAGGTTACACAAATTTTTTTCAAACATGTCTATGTCTACTTTTAACAATCCCAAAGGGCATTTGACTAATCCAAAAGAACACCTCGCCCTTCCTGAAGGGTGCCTTGCCTCTTTGAAAAATGTCCTGGGACCTATCAAAACAGGCACCTTTCCTCTCCCAAAAAGATATGCCATCTTTTGAAAGAACACAAAGCTTAGCTTTTCCTCTACCATGTCATGCTTTGGAAATACCTCTGGTCGAAATCTGTTCAGCTGTATGGAGCTATAGACGAAAACATCTGGATGCCCCTGTTAATCACAGATGTGAAAATTACCACCCATCCCTGCTACTTTCCCCATCCCCAATTGCAAAGGCATGGGCCTGTGTGACTTGTCCCAACAGCACCATTTTGCTGAGATGGAAAGCTTCTCTGCTCTCCCCATTGTCTGTCCTTCTGGATAAAATTGCAGCTTATGACATCAGTCGGTTTATGAGATGTCAACATTAGCTCAATGACCAGCAGCCTCACCTCTGAGTCAGCAAATTATGTGATCAAATTCCACTCCAGAGGCTGAAGCACAAATCCCAGACTCCCAGTGCGGTACTGAGGGAGTGCTGCATTATCAGAGATGCTGCTTTTGAGATGAGATATGAAACCAAGATCCCACCTGCCTTATCAGGTGGGTCTTAAATATCTCATGACACTGTTTCAAAGAAGAACAGGGGAATTTTAGCCAATACTTTTTGCCTCAACAATACCATAAATGAAAAATACCTGGTCATTTTAACCTTATTCTTTTGGGGGTCTTGCAAGTTAGGTGCTGATTATTGCATTTACAATGTTGACTACATTTGAAAAACTTGCAGAGGGACTTTGGGATGTTCTTCAGACATCAAATATGCTTTATACTTGCAAGTGCTCTCTTGGAACATTGTAACCAACCCAGAATGAACTGAGTGCTGAGGTTAGCATTTGTTTCAGGCTTTCCTTAACATGATTGGAATGATTTTGTTGTTAATGTCAACCAGACCATGGAAAGTCTGCTCTGCTGAGACTTTTTTTGATCTAATTTTGTGGCAAATTCTGTTTTGCTGATTTGTTATTTGAGTGCAATATGCTGAGGTTAGTAAACTAATCCATTGACTGAAAACACAACAGGGCCTTGAAATGAATTTTGGCAACGTTAAGAGAAGCTTCATAAAAGTATAAACTAAGGCAATAAACCAGAATCCAAACAAATATCTTACATTAGAACTAAAACGGGACATAGCTCCCAAATGCATTTACAACAATGACAGCTTCTATTTATTCAGAGCATAAAACTTCCCAAGGCATTTTACAAGAGTGTATTCAAACACATTTAGACATGGAGATACGTAAGACACTATAAGGACAAGTGGCAAAAACACTTGGTCAAAAGAGGTAGCGAGATTGCTATGATCTAAAAGAACAAAAAGAATTTACATTTGTATAGTGCCTTCACATTCTTGAGACATAACAGAATATGTTACACTCAATGAGGACTTATGAAATGTAGTCACTGTTTTAATTTTGGAAGCAAACAGCTCATTGGTGTAAAGCACATTCCATGGACATAACATGATGATGACTGGATTATCTGTTTTAGTGAGGGAGGCTGAGAGATAAATATTGTCCAAGACACCAGAAGGGTCTCCCATACTTTTCTTCAAAATAATACCATGGAATCTTTTGGAACCAATTGAGAGATAGCAAATAGATGTTAACTGTCTGATCTAAAAGGCACAATTTCTGACAATACAGCACTTGCTCAGTTGCACTGGGAGATATAACGCTGAGGGATAACACTATGTGGCTTTCCTCCGGGTGCTCCAGTTTCCTCCCACAGTCCAAAGATGTGCAGGTTAGGTGGATTGGCCATGCTAAATTACCTGTAGTTTTCAGGGATGTGTAGATTAGGTGGGTTTTAGGAGATGGGTCTGGGTGGGATGCTCTGAGGGTCAGTGTGGACTTATTGGGACGAAGGGCCTGTTTCCACACCATAGGGATTTCATATGTGAGGTGATGTTTTAAATCCATAACTGTTCAAATCTGATGTCGATGCATGTTCTAAGTGGTGAGTTGAGATACCAGCAAAGTCACCTTTCCCAACATTGTGCAATCTATGGTGGAGACGCCCTGAAGTAGGTGTTCTCCTATGCAACGCATTTTCTACCCAATAAACAGGCAAAACAGAATCAGTCGCTACCTTCACAGTGTCCAAGAGCAGCTTATGCCCACTACCTATTGTACATTTCCTGTCCCTGAATAATCTTGGACGCTCTGGTCGTTATATGAAAAGGATATCAAAGCACTGAAGGAACACACAGATTTTTACAAGGATGGTAACGTAACTGAGAAGGTATGACTATCCGAAACTACCACAAAGTCTTGGGCCCTTTATTCTTGCGGAAAAGAAAAAGAGATTGAGGGTGACCTGATAAACGTCATTTAATTAATGAAGTGTTTGAATAGAGAAATGTAAAGATTTTTACCTTTGTGGGTGACATCAAAACTAGGACCGGCCATGAATGCAAGATAGTGACTAACAAGCTGATGGGGCATTTTGGAGAGAGGCCTCTATCTAGAGAATGGTAAAAATGTGGAACTTACTGTGCAGGAAGTATTGGGGTGAATGGGATTGCTGCATTTGAGTCAGATGGAGGAAGGGTGGGAGGTGGCCTGTGTAGATCATATCAGTCAAAAGGATGGTGCTATAAATTCTATGTGAAGAGCAGATTAACTGGTCTTTCATCTGATATGCCATTTGTGAGCAATTAACTATCACCTTTGCCTTAACAAAAGAAAAATGTCTGTACTTTGAAAAACATCTGAGACACATAAGTAGCAATGTCCTCAGTGCCACATAGCATGTTCTATATGAAGAAAATTCTGACTACTTGTAGCTTGTGTGGAGTGTATAGGTGTGCATATACGCTGAATGGTCTGCGCTGGATATTCTTTGTAATTTGAAATTACGGACTGTTTAGTTTAATTCTGTAAATTAAAGATACCTGCATTTTGAAATGTGTTGAAATTATTTGTGTATTGCAATTTATATTAATTGTACAATCCTTTTTATTATTTCGTATTCATGTTTACTTTTAAACATGTCTATAACTAAGTTGTGAATTATGATTACTTATTTTCTTTCTATAGCCATCACAATTGGCACATACCCTAGTTATGATTTTACAATCAATCAATTGGCCACCTAACTCTTTGTCAATGTCTTGTATTGAATGTGATTTTTTTTTCCATTTTAGATACACAGTTTACTTTGTGGGAGAAGTAATTCTATTGTATTGCGTAATGGTGACTGTGCACATAAAACAAATTCACAAGTGAGTAATCATTTCATTTTCTCTGAGGTAATGCTAGTATTTGATCAAGGTAGCTCTTGGTCATTTAACTTCTTTTAAGTGGTCTTGGATTAAAGTAGGTGTTAATGTCGTAATCATAAACTTTTGATTTTGTGTTTCACT
Source organism: Rhincodon typus (assembly GCF_021869965.1). Classification (NCBI taxonomy): domain Eukaryota; kingdom Metazoa; phylum Chordata; class Chondrichthyes; order Orectolobiformes; family Rhincodontidae; genus Rhincodon; species Rhincodon typus. The sequence goes on along the minus strand of NC_063358.1, from coordinate 17,153,580 downwards.
GCTGATGTGTCGGTCTCATGAAGCATCACCAATTACTGAATGTACTGGTGCCAGTCATCTGCTTAATTGCCTGGCACTCATTTCTAAACCTTAATGATGAGCGCTAGTGGGTTCCTTAACCATGAGTCATTATGGGGTGGGACTGAACAAGGTGAGCCTGTTCCTGTCCGCACAGAAGCATTGCTATGAGATGTCATTACATGACGATCAAAAATCTTTCTCAATGATCCGCACACTGCCTTTCTTACTTAACCATAAGAGTTGGGGCCAATAACACCCCTATAATCAACAAGTAGCACATTTGTCTTTGAAACAGAAGGTTGTTCATTCAATCCCACTCCAAAGACTTGAGCACACTTTGTAAGTTGACGCTTTTTTCAGTGTAGTACTGAGAGAATGCTACAATGTCAGAGGTGCTGTGAATGGGTTAGCCATGTGTAAATTGGCTGACACATTCCCCTACATTACCATTGCTTGGAATCTTGTGACCCTTACTACATTATCGAGTGATCTGCTGGGACAGTTCTTTGTTTTATCCATAATGTTGTTAAGCATTTGAAATGTCTTTTTGGGACAGAGAAACTAATGTTTTGAGAGATCCATCAATCCTCCCACAGGAACGTAGCGGCGAGGGTATTGCCTGTTTTCTGTGCAAATCCTGTGATACTGAATGGAAAACTGTTGGAGAATGTGCAGTACTTTCTTCATTTAGGAAGTGGACTCACTGAGCGATGAGGCCAGTAGACATACTTGAGAAACCACAGGCATGTTTCCACTGGCTAAATACTAGTGTTGAGATCAGATTTGCATTTTGAGTGCCCTGGACTTTATTGCTTGTGAAGCAGAATCCATATCTTACATCTTGACCAATTTCTCCAATAGTTTCCGAGCCAACCTGCTGTTCCACAAACCCTGCTATACTTACCCGAGCCTGCACCCCCTGCTATCCTGTCTTTAGTCCAATAGTTCTGGCTGTTGTGTATCATCCCTTCACAGAGTCACTTAATTGTTACAGTGTAGAAGAAGGCTATTAAGCCCATTGTGCCTGCACTGGTTCTATCCCCTCGGGCCAATTTCCTGCATTTTACCCACATCCCTGCAGACCATCTCTATCCATCCAAAGCTGCTTCTGAATGCCTCATTTGTGAACCTGTCTCCATCACGTTTCCAGTGAGTACATTTCAGACCCTAACTACTCAGTGTGAAAACATTTTTCCTGGCCTCTTGCACGTCCCTTTTAAATCCAACATCCTCTCGTTCTTGTTCCTTTTACAAGATGGAAAAGCTACTCCCTATGTACTCTGTCCAGCCTGCTCCTGATTTTGAAAACCACTATCAGATCCCCTCTGAGCTTTCCGCTCTCCAAGGAGAACAGTTGCTGTAAATGGTCTAGCAAGCAGCTCGAATTTGACACATTCAAATTGAAATATTTCAAATCCCACCAATCCTTCTGTGCCAGCCAACCCCTCCATACAACCTGACCAGCTTTTCCTGTCTCTGTCATATCCTGAGAGATCTCCAATCCTGGCCTCTCGAGCACCCCTTCCTACCAGCCACCTCCCCACCCTGTCATTGGTCTGCCATTGGAAGCTATGTCTTCGTCTGCCTGGAGCCTCTGAGCTCAGGAAACCACTCCCATCCTTGAACCCCTCCTCCACCCCCAACCCCCGCTCCCGCCGCTGCCCTCCTCCATCCAACCTCAACCCTCCCTCTCCTCCTTTTAAGACACCCTTTAACCTGTGACCAAGTTTTATGAGACAATCTGACCTAATATTTAATTAAATATGAAATATCAGTTAAATTAAAGAAACATACAAAATAGGAGCAGGAGTAGGCTTTTTGGCCCTTTAGAGCCTGTTCTGCCATTCAATATGATCATGTCTGATCTCCAACTCACTATCCCATTCCCACTTTCACCCCCAAACCTTTCGATCCCTTCAGCCTTAAGAACTTTATCTAATTCCTCCTTGAAAACATTCGATGTTTTGGCCTTGACTGCTTTCTGTTACAGAGAATTCCACAGGCTCACCACTCTCGGGGTGCAGAAATTTCCCCTCATCTCATTCCTAAATGACCTACCCCATATCTTTAGACTGTGAATCTGTGGTTCTGGACTTTCTAGTCATCAGCAATATCCTGCCTGGATTTTCCCTGACTAATCATCTTAGAATTTTATAGGTTTCTCTGGGATCCTCCCCAATTCTTCTAAATTTCAGTGAACATAGTCCTAACTAATCCAGTCTCTCTGTGTACATAAATCCTGTCATCCCAGGAATCAGGCTGGTAAACCTTTGTTTCACTCCCTGTATAGCCACAACGTCCTCCCTCGGATAAGGAGACCAAAACTGCACACAATACTCTAAAGCCCCTGTGCAATTGCAGCAAGACATCCCTGCTCCTGTATTGAAAACCCTCACAACATACAGTGTGTGTGGCTCGGTGTCATACTTTGTCTTGTAATGGTCCTGTGAAGTGCCTTGAAATGTTATATTACAAATAATATCACTCCCTTCAAGGTCAGGTCTCTGTCTTGCAGCCAATGAAGATGCACTGCCTACATCAAGACCGGCTCCAGTTTACTTCACAAACTGCAAGAAGTCTTAATGAGTTAGTGCAGTGAGGCCACAAATCACCTTTCCCTATTAACAGATTTATATAAAATAGGTATTGCATAAATGTAATGTTAGGAATTGTGTGCATGAGTGGAAGATGTTAATGCTGCTTTTATGATGCAGCCTTGATGTTGGGAACAAGATCAAAGTGTACTACTTCCCCCCATCTATGGTGCAGTTAACCTCTCTGTAAACTGGCCTAGGGTGTTCTGTGTTTGTTCAAACTGGTGTCATGGTATCTGTGGAAAATTGCTATGATGGCAATTGCAAATTGTGTAGGTGAAGGTCTCCCAATGTCACCGACAGAGTTAGCAATGGGACTCCTTGGCCACTGACCGTAAAAAGAAAACTTTGTTCAGCTTTTGAGGGCTTTGGATTGTCGAAGACTCAACAGAAGATTGGTATCAACAGTAGTTGAAGATTCTCTCATAACTTAAGATCAATCAATCAATTTACAAGTATTTGCTTCTTAGTGGAAGATTGCTTCATTTGGGGCAGGTAAATGCAGGGAACAGATTTGATTGCTGAGTTTCTACTGCATTTTACTAGAGATGCCCCAAAATAGACTTTTATATGATTCAATGCAGCTACATCTGGATAATGAAGGAAAAGGAGGTCAATTATGGAACTGCTCTAGGATAGGTTTTGAATTTCTCTCGAGTAGGATACACCAGTGACTTTCGATGACTTTAGACTTGACTCGTGGATTGGGTTTGGATTTATGCTAGATTTGGTGAGGGGTCAGTGAAACATCAATACATTGCCTTTAATGTATTAAAATGTCTTTGTGTTCCACAGTTGGTTTATGAAGCTGAATTTGGCCGTAACCCATGTGGAGTTATGAGGATAGGTGGCCAAATGTTTGGTAAAGAGAAAGATTTTATGGAGTGTCTTAATGCAGAGAATAATGGAGAAATAGTGAGTCTTAGGAAACTTGTTTCAAAGGTCAAGCATGCACATCTGCCAAAGGTGGTTTGATAAAATTTAGATGTATGGATGAGGAACTAGACTCAAACCCAGGAAGCTTGTAGGACTGGACAGGGCTACAAAGATGTGGAGACAAGGCTGTGGTGGGTTTGAAAATAAAGCCGAGAATGTTAAAATCATACCAGGCCCACTGTCAGTCAACAAATGCAGCGATGATGAGCAAAGCTTGGTGTGAGTTAGGAGATGGATGGATGAGCATATGGATGAGCTTGGGTTTATGGACTACCACTCTACAGGACTGCCAATGATTAGAAACACATGCCTCTAACATTTTTTACTATTGTGATGCAGTGGCTTTGATGAAATGCACATTTGCAATTCAATTTTTCTTAAGCAACTAAAATTATTTCCATTAAGGCCAGACATGGCACACCTTATACAGAAAGGAACTTGGAAACAGTAATGTACTGGTGAATTACACTTAATAGTTAAGAATACAAATGTGTTGTGTTCAAAAAATGACTGTGAGAAAGTAGTAGTGAGGATTACCTTTGAAATGTTTAGGTTTTCAATGCACCACATCCATTCCCTGCTCCACACTTTTTTATGTAACCTAAACTGTAGCCTAACCACTTTTAACGTCTCTTGATGCTGTAAAAAACGTGAAGGTAAAGTGTCCATAGTATTGCTGGACAAAAGGGCTGCTCACTCATTAGAGAGAGATGACTGGTGATGGTTTAACCTGAGGGTCATGGCAAGGGAAAAGTTAAGAAGGTGAGTCCTTCATGTTAACATCAGCTGATGTGGGAATCAGATGTGGCATCACTCTGCATTGCAAACTAACTGTCAAGTCAATGGAGCTATCTCTTATGTGTTCTGAGGAGAATAAACTTATTGATAGTTTTACAAGTTAAGTTCTTAGAAAATTCATGGGCAGGTTGGCAAGTACCTGGGAACAACAATGGGCATTTAGTTCCACCAGACTCTGTGGTGTTCACTGCTTGTGTTCAAACCATTCTCGGGTTGAGATTATGTTAATCTGAAGTGAATCAATGAGTAATAGATAAAGATAAACAAATCCTTCAGATGTACCCATGTATACAGAACCAGAATTATAAAGGCCATGGCCAAATATTTAGCAGGGAGATGAAGAGAATTGGTTTTACTCAAAAAGACATTCTGCTCGAAAAGGTGTGTGGAAGCTGACTCCACAGGGAGTTGGACCCAATATTTGAGCCTGAGGACACAATGCAGTGACATGGGACTAAGGATGTCTCCTCTTTCAAAGAGTTAGGATAGGTACGATAGGCCAAATAATGTCATCCTACGCAGCAAGTTTCTTGGATTCATTGTGTAAATAACACTACTTACAAACTGCAAAAGACTCAAACTGTAATCTTCATAGACCTGCCCCATTTCTGCAATGTTTTCCTGTGGTGTTGAAGGCTGACCACATTTCAATGGAAAGTCCTGATGTTCAAAAACTGCTCGCAACATGAGATTTAAGACCTCAGTTAATCTTGCATCTGCTTCAGGGGTTATAGTTGCTGGCTCTGTTTGGAAATTTTCCTGGAGGGTTTCTTTTTCTCACAGGACCTCCCAGCACTTATCACTCTCTATTTCATTAAATATCATTTTCTCCTTCCCAGTCACAATGAAAATGAAACTCTGCAAAATGTATACATATTGCAATGTAAGCATTCTGTACATTTTCCACTGGAAAATGTGAAAGGGTAATTGTTAATGTTAGCGTAGGGAGTGACTGCCCACTCTGTGAGTGGGCAATTGTAGTTTTTGACTGAAAGAAATGTAGGATAAAAATCCAAGTTGTAACACTTTGCTTCCTAACGCTGTGCAGCCTATGTTTAGCAAATACTACTGTAGATTTACAGTAAGCATATGCTGCTACACCACTGAATATTAAATATTTCATCACTGTAGGTTCTTCATAGTAATGTTAACTATAGAAAAGGGTTCATTTCTAAAGTGTTGGAATTGAAAAGCAAAGTTGTAGTGTTAAAATTGTATAAAACAATGTTGTTTAGAACTTGTAAACAGCACACCTTCTGTGTGAGAGCAGGAAGGGCCTCTGCTTAATTTCTTGGCTGAAAGATAGTTCCTCTGACAATGCAGCACTACAAAGGTACCACACTGTGTACAAATTTACTACACCCTGCCAGCAGATTGGCAGAAGGTGGGGGAGGGGATTGTAAACTGCAAAACTCCCAATGGTTCTCCCACCCGTCCCTGATCAATCTGCAGTTCTACCTGCAACAGGTTTACCTCGGCAGGAATTTGGGGAAACCTGGCTTGTCACCTGCTCAGGCCTCGGGTGGGAAGGTAGGTGTACCTCCCTTGAGAAGCCCCTTTCCACTTCAGCTAATCCTTCCCTCCCCCACCCCCACAGCTGCCCCAAGGCCTGTCACACAAACACTCAGATGCTCCCTCACCAAATAGCCTCTCCATCAAGACCTCCATCCCCTCCCCTCACCCTCCTCAGGCCCTTCCTTGCAGTGTTGTTGTGAGAGCTCTTCTCATTCAAAAGTGACCTGGTAACTCTCCAAAGTGGGATGTCTGAGTGAGAGGGTGGAATTCCTGTCTCATTCAATCAGCACTCCTTAGATGAAATGCTATGGAGCTGTTGTGGAGATGCATTCCCCACTGACACCATTCCCACCACCCGAAAATTCTCGCCCTTTGAAACCCAGCCAGGATTATGTGCCTAAGTGATAAGTGTTTGATTGAAGTGGTCATGGTATGATAAAACTTTCCATTAAGTTGGAAAAAAGTGTGGTTCTGGCTGAGACTGAGTGTGCTTGTAGCTTCATTGCTAATTGTAACATGCAGCTATTTTAATCATCTGTTTGCTTGCAGTTGTGACAGTATTGTCTGAAGGCTCATAATGTCCCTGTCTTGGGCATGACATTATGTAGTTTATAATCTGTAATTGTGTTGTATTGTTAAACTTTGTTTGCCCATTCAGAAATAATTGCTTTTTCGTTGCCCAGCCTGCCTATGACTCTAGTCCCACATTAATCTGCGTAACTATCCTATTACAAAGCCAAGTGAAACAGTCATGTTTGTTAACTTACTTGTATATAATAAATTACAGTCTTACCAGCGATGCCCTAAACACAAGAATGAATAAATGTGAAACTTGCAACCTGTCAATCCTGGCTGGATTTGAAATATGACCCAAAGATACATAGTCAACAACCTAGTGCACTGTGTGGCATTTTAGCATAGCTGCTGAAATGTTCTCCTAATGTACATTCTAGATGCTGCAATTTGTGAACTCTCTGGGATGTCCGATTTTATATGAATACATTAGGCCACAGCACAGGAGTTTTTGGGTGAGAAACGAGGCCAAGGATGGCTGGTGTTTATTGGAATAAAGAGCAGAGAGGAAATGAGTCTCGGTTTTGATTTCTCACACTCAATCTTTACAAGAGAATGGGTGCACTGCTAATTGGGTTCCCAGCAAATCTCTACTTGATACAAGAGTGGGCTGGCTTGGATCTGATAATCAGGGTCCTGAAATCCTTATGAGAATCCTCCACTTGTTATTGCCAGCAACTTGGGTGAACATGGACCGTGTGTCATCTGCTCTGCTTTCATGGCTATACATTGGTTTCACCAGCATTGAGCATTGGTGAATGTAAGCTGCTGGTTGATGCATTAGAACATTAGGACCACCTATAGCAGCAGCTATAGTGAGGGTATGTCATCTGGCTCACGTTTTTAATATGTTGTTTCAGGTACAGTTTCCTGATAGCAATGGCCTATCTGACCATGTGTCAGATCATCCGAGTTTATTGGTTTGATGGTGAAGAACGGTCTGCTGACTTCTCAGGGTGAGTACAGGAGTATACCTCTGTGCTTTTGATCGGAAATGGTTGACGATATCTGTGTAACATTCATATCATAACGTAGCCTGTTTGTAACCACCTGCAATACAAAACAATGGCATTAAAATATTGACAAGGCTCAAGGGAATCTCATCAGCTTTTTCCTGTCTCGTATATGCTGATGTGGGTTTTTTTAAAAAAATGACTTTGAAGGTATTGCTGGCAAGGCTAGCTTTAGTGCCAAATATTAGTTACCACTTGAAATGGTGATAGTGACTGACCACCTTGAACCAGTGTGTTCTGTGTGCTGCAGGTGCTCCTACAATGCCATTAGACTGGGAGTTCCAGCTGTTTGATCAACAACAATGCAGGAATGACTGATCCTTGTCCAAGTCAAGATAATATGACATACAGGGAAGCTTTGTCATGTTGGTATTCCCATGGACCTTCAATCCTTGTCCTTTTGGATGTCTCCCCTTGACATTCAATGGCATTGCCATCACTGAATCCCTCACTGTCAACATTACCATTGACCAGCTATATAAATGCTGTGACTACAGGAGCAGGTCAGAGGCGAGAATCTTTAGGAATAACTCATCTCCTAACACCCGAAAACAATTTACAACATAAACCTGGCAGCATGATGGAATGCTTTCCACAAGCCTGGCTAAATTAAGCTCCAACAAAACTCAAGAAGCTGAACACAAACAGGACAAAGTAACTCAATTAATTGACACCACATCCACCACCTTCAAGATTCACTCCCTTCACCACTGATGTGTAGGGGCAGCAGTGTGTGCCATCTACAAGATCCACTGCAAATAACTCACCAAGGCTTCTTCAGCAGCACCTTCCAAACCTGTGACCTCTATCACCTGGATGGACAAGAACAGGAGGTGCATTGTAGCACCACTAAGTTCCCTCCAAACCACATACCGTCCTGACTTGGAATTATATCACCAATCCTTCAGAGTCACTAGGTCAAAATCTGGAAACTCCCTTCCTAAACTGCACTGTAGGTGAGCCTAGCACTATAGATGGCAGCAGTTTAAGAAAGTGGCTCATCACCACTTTTCCAAGGGTACTTTTGGAAATGCAATCAATGCTGGTCTTGCCAATGATGATCATTTTCTGTGAATGAAGTAAAGAAAAAGGTTTGGGATATGCTGTCAAAGAGTCCATTGGTAAGTTACTGTCATGTATCTCTTGGATTGTGGTCAGGAAGATGATCAAAGAAACTACTTTGTCCACCCTCTAAATCTGTTTATGACTAAGTTTTTGAAGAATCAGATGATGATGTGAATAAGTTCTAATTAGTGGTTAGCTATAATCTATCTCATTGATTATGATCAGGACAGAGTCAGGTATAACATTCTCTTTACCTGACTGGAGACTCCAGTAAGATTACCAACAACAATAACTTGTATAGTGCCTTAACCTAATGGACTGTCTCAAGTAATTTTGAACTGGGGATAAAACAAAGATTTTGTAATGAAGATTTTGTACCTTGTGTGGCAACATTACACACTTTTCATTGTACTCCTGTATTTGAGTACACATGACAAAAAAAACTTAAATCTAACTCTAAATCTTCTCCAATGGCTGGCTTAGGTTAAAATGAATCTTTTGGAATTCCATCCTTAAACTTTAAAACAATTTCTGTTCACCTTTGTAGCTGTCTCCTTAACTTATAGCATCATGGCTGGTGTGATGTGAAAAACTGGAACATTTGAACAGATCATATTCTCACTAAGAACTGACAGATGATCTTGCTAAGTTATTTGAACTGGTAAATGAGATGGAAAATTGAGATTTAGAGAATTGCCTCACAGCAAGGGGATGACCAAGGGACATGGACTCAAAATCGCAAGGATTGGACCCATCCTAGCTTCTTGTCTGTCCCTGATTTTTGTCATCCTGCCATCGTTGGATTGGCCTTCAGCTGCCTCCCCTACATTCTGCACTTCTCTCCCTAAACCTCTTCACCTGTCTCCACTGCTCTCCATCTTTAAAGATACTCCTTAAAAGTTTTTGTCATCTGCCCTAAGTTTAGTAACATTCCTGTGAAATGTGTTGCTATGTTAAAGGCACTATGTAAATGCAAGTTGTTATATGAACACTTAGGCCACAGAACAGTCATTCTGAGGAAGGTCCTGGTTTCATAGCCAAGATGGCATGGAAATAAACTTTGCTGAATTTTCTGCCAGGGTGAATAAATGACTGTGTCTTATGTTCATGTTAAAGTGGAATTGTATCCGATAAGTGGCAGGGTTGAATTTCATGGGTCATGTGACTGTTTCCTCCAGTGGTTCTCGTATGCAATTGTTTCAAAATAAGATGGAAGGTCACATGATATTGAAATACTGAAGTACATGTATTATTTTACGACCTTGGGAACTCCATTTGTGAAATGGTTCTGTTAGACTTGAGCAATGTCAATTGGAATAAATAAATCACAGAAACTAAGGTAAAAGATCACTATGCAAAATACCATAAGGATTGTCTCACCTCCCCAATGTAGACAATATTATATCTGGAAATACTGGTTACTTTGCACGAAGGCTGAGTTGCCAATAGCTGGAGAAAGGCTAAGACAGAATCACAACTTTAAGTTCCTGCAATAGAATGAGCTGAAGTAACAGGTTGAGCACTCTTTCTGATTGAAATCTGAACAGGGATTCAGAGAGAGCGAGCAAGTGTGGAGGATAGTGATGTTTGGGACTTAGAAGGAACAAGAAAAGAAAATTTCACAGGAATACTGACCGTTGTGGGACTGATTAAAATTGATTATGTGGTTTAGGGCAGGAATTGGCGTTAATTCACTAAGTTTGCTCTCCTTTGAAAGATGGATATTGGATTTATGTAGTGGCTTAACATGACCTCAACACATCCCAATGTTCTATCTGTGCTGCATTACAGTTCTGCTGTTTGTGAAATCTTGCAATGCACAGATTGATTGATTGCCACATTCCCTACATTGCAATGCCCACACATTAAGAGTATTGCATTGACTATACGTCAGTTTAGAAAATCTTGAGATTGTGAAAGATGTTGCAGGAATGCTGAAGTTTACTCAATTAGTCAACAAATAATGGAACAATAGCTAGTATGAAATTCCGACTCATTCTTCTAACCTCCAGTGACTGTAATCCTTACTGATCCAGTCGCTCTTTGTATGTTGGTCCTGTAATCCATGGTAAACCTTTGCACTCTCTCCATAGCCAGAACACCTTCCTTCAGATAAGGAGTCAAACTTCACACAATACTTCAGATTTTGGAAGTTTGGAAGCTCCTGTTGAAGAAAATTGGGTGAACTACTACCATGCATCTTGTACAGCACCCACATTGTAGTCACTGTGTGTGAGTGATGGAGGGAGAGGATGATTAATGTGGTGAATTAATGATTAATTAGGCTGCTTTGTCTTGAATGTTGTTAGAGCTGCATTCACCCAAGCAAGTGGAGAGAATTCCATCATATTCCAGACAAGAGCCAGGCAGTTACCATCTTGAAGAATAGATTGTGCAACTGCCTCTCTTTGGCATCCAGTGGTATTAACCATTGTCACTTTCTCAACCTTATCTTGAGGGTGTCATTAAACGAAATTTAAGAATGACCTGGATAAATGCTGTAACTATAAGATCAGATCAAGGCTGGGTATTCTGTGGCTAGGGGAAGGTAGTGCCCTGTCAGTACAATAACTAACTGGTAATCCAGAGGCCCAGGCTAATGATCTGGTGACATCAGTTAAAACCCCTTGTGCCTGCTGGTAGAATTTGAAATTGATGAATAAATCCGGAAGGTAATGCTAGTCTTTATGATGGTGACCTTGAAACTATTGTTCATTGTTGTTAAAAATCCATCTGCTCCATTAGAGTCATAGAGCTGTACGGCATGAAAACAGACCCTTGGTCCAACTCGTCCATACTGTCCAAATATTCTATATTAATCTAGCCCCATGTGCCAGCATTTGGCTCATATCCCTCTAAATCCTTCCTATTCATATACCCATCCAGATGCCTAATAAATGTTGCAATTGTACCAGTCTCCACCACCTCCCTCTGGCAGCTTATTCCTTACACGCAGCACCCTCTGTGTGAAAATGTTGCCCCTTAGGTCCCTTTTAAATCTCTTCCCCTCTCCCCTTAAACATATGCTGCCTAGTTTTTGACTCCCCTACCCTGGGGAAAGGACCTTGACTAATCACTCTATCAATGCCCCTCATGATTTTAGAAACTTCTCTAAGGGAAAATAGCCCCAGCCTATTCAGCCTCTCTCTATAGCTGAAACCCTCCAACCCTGCCAACTTCCTTGCTAATCTTTTCTGAATCCTTTCAAGTTTAACAACATTTTTCCTGTAACAGGGAGACCAGAATTGAATGCAGTATTCCAAAAGTGGCTTAACCAATATCTTGTATAGCTGCAACATGACGTCCCAACTCCTATACTCCTTACACTGACCAATAAAGGCAAGTGTACTAAATGCCTTCTTCACTACCCTGTCTACCTGTGACTTCACTTTAAAGGAACTATGAACCTGCACCCCTAGGTCTCTTTGTTTAGTGATCCTTCCAGGACCTTACCATTAAGTGTATAAGTCCTGCCCTGATTTGCCTTTCCAAAATGCAGCATCTCGCATTTATCTAAATTAAGCTCCCATTTGCCAGTCCCCATTGGATCAAGATCCCGTGTACTCTTGGGTAAACTTCTTCGCGGTCCACTACACCTCCAATTTTGGCAACATCTGCAAAGTTACTAACCATACCTGCTATATTCACATCCAAATCATTTATATAAATGACAAAAAGCAGTTACCCTAGCACTGATCCTTGTGCACGCCACTGGTCACTGGCCTCCAGTCCGACAAGCAACCTTCCACCACCATACTCTGTCTTCTATCTTCAAGCCAATTTTTTATCCAGATGGCTGGTTCTCCCTGTATTCCATGTGATCTAACCTTGTTAATCAATCTACTGTGCAGAAACTTATCACCAATGCCTTCGTGAAGTCCATATAAACAGTGCCCACCACTCTCTGCCTTCATCAATCAACTTCATCACTTCTTCAAAAAACTCAATCAAGTTAATGAAGCATGATTTCCGAGGCACAAAGCCATGTTGACTATCCCTAATTAGTCCTTGCCTTTTCCAAATACATGTAAATCCTGTCCCTCAGAATCCCCTCCAACAACTTACCCACCACAGATATGAGGCTCGCCGGTCTATAGTTCTGTGGCTTTTCCTTACCACCTTTTTAAATAACGGTACCACATTAGCCAACCTCCAGTCTTCTGGCACCTCTCCTGTGGCTATCGATGATACAACTATCACAGCAAGGTACTCAGCAATCACTTCCCTAGCTTCCCACAAAGATGTAGGGTATACCTGTTGAGGATTTATCCACCTTTATGCATTTTAAGATATCCAGCACCACCACCTCTGTAATGTGGACAAGATATCACTGATTGTTTCCCAAGTTCCCTAGCTTCCATATCCTTCTGTGCAGTAAATACCGATTGTTTTTGGGAAGACTTGTAGCTCGGGTTGTGGGTGGTGTTGTTGATTTGTTTGCCGAGCTGGTAGGTTGGTTAGCAGACGTTTCATCACCATACTAGGTAACAGCATCAGTGCATCTCCGATGAAATGTTGTTGGTTTGTCCTGCTTGGCCCAGTCTGATGTGGTGGTTGGCCTCACTTCTGATTTTGCTTCGTAGTATTTGGTATATGGGGTCGAATTGATGGAGTTCCGGATTGAATACCAGGCCTCTCAGAATTCCTGTGCGTGCCTTTGGTTGGCTTGTCCTGGGATGGTTATGTTGTCCCAGTCGAATTGGTGGCCTTTTTTATCCAGGTGTATGGAGTGTTCTGATGCAAAATATTCGTTTAGACTCTCACCCATTTTTCAGTTCCACAGATAGGTGGCCTGGCTGATCTTGGCTATCCTTTTGGAAGGAAAATCTGCTACTGCAACCCAGTGTAGTGTGCATGTGGCTCCAGATCCATACCACAGTGTTTGACTGTTAACTGCTGTCAAGAATGGCCTAGCGAGGCGCTCCATTTGCCTGATAATTAGGGATGGAGGGATCCAGTAATGCCCACCTCACCGAAAGAATAAATAGTTCTATGGCATGTGACTCACCTGCTGACACTTCACAGCCTTACCTTCACATAAAACACACAAGTAACAACATGGTGGAATTGTCTCTGCTTGCTGAGTGCAGCTCCAACAACCGCTGATGCAGCTTGATGGTAGCTAGGACAAAGCAGCCTAATTGATCATTCACCAATCCACCACACTAATCATCCTCTCCCTCCATCACCGTCACATACTGACTAAAATGTCTACTCTCTATAAGGTGCATTGCAGCAACTCACCAGCACTTTTCAAACCTGTGACGTCCAGAAGAATAAAAGCAGCAAGTACATTGGACCACTAGCACATCCAAAACAATCTGACATGGACACCTATTGTCCATTCCTCCTTCATTCTCAGGTCAAATTTCTACTTAATAGCACTGTGGAAGGGCCTACCTCATGTGAACTGCAGTGGATCACCACCATCTTCTTGAGGACAATTAGGGATGGACAATAAATGCTAGCCTTTCCAGCAGTGCCCACATTCAATAGAAGAATAAATGGAAAAACATGCACTATCCTCTGTCAGTCAGCCATGTTTTACCATCGTGTTTTATCTTAATCAGCTGGGCCACGAGGCTGAGGAACAACAGATGGATGGAGTTTAATTTAGATAAATATGAGGTATTGCTTTTTGGTAAGACAGACCAGAACAGGACTTACACAGTTAATGGTAGGGCCCTAGGGAGTGTTGTTGAACAGACAAACCTAGGGGTTCAGGTACATAGTTCCTTGAGAGTGGCACCACAGGTAGACAGGGTGGTGAAGAAGGCATTTGGCATGCTTGCCTTCATTGGTCACAGCATTGAGTGGAGGAGTTGGGACTTCGTGTTACAGCTATACAGGACATTGGTGAAGCCACTTTTGGAATACCGTGTACAATTATGATCATCCAGCTATAGGAAGGATATTGTTAAATTTGAAATACAGAAATGGTTCACAAAGATGTTACCAGGACTGGAGGGTTTGAGTTATAAGGAGAGGTTGGATAGGCTGGGCCTTTTTTCCCTTGAGTAGAAGAGGTTCAGTGTTGGCCTTACAGGGGTTTATAAAATCATGGGATCATATATAAGGTGAAATGCAAAAGCCTCTTTCCTAGGGTAGGGGCATTCAAAACTAGAGGCATGAATTTAAAGGGAGAGGGGAAAGACTTAAAAGGGATCTGAGGGGGCACCTTATTCACACAGAGGATGGTTCGTATGTGGAATGAACTGTCAGAGGGAAGTGGTAGATGCAGGTACAGTTACAACATTTAAAAAGCATTGGACGGGTACATGAATAGGAAAGGTTTAGAGGGATGTGGGCTAAACACAGGCACCTGGTCAGCATGGACGAGTTGAACCAAAAGGTCTGTTTCAATGCTGTTCGAGTCAGAGTCAATGACATCTGCTAAAATAACCATTGAATCAATGCTGCCTGAAGGTTGGATGAAGGGGAAGGCAGAAACCAGACAAACGGCAAACAGTTCTTCGGATTCATGCCAATTGAGATCAATGCCAAATAAAACAAGGCCAGGGGATGCAATGGCCCAGTGGTATTATCACTGGACAGTTAATCTAGAGACCCAGGTAATGCTCAGGGACCTGAGTTCAAATCCTGTCATGGCAGACAGTTTTCTGAAGAAGGGTCCAGACCCAAAATGTCAGCTTTCCTGCTCCTCTGATGCTCCTTGGCCTGCTGTGTTCATCCAGCCCTACACCTTGTTATGGTAGACAGTGGAATTTGAATTCAATAAAAATTTCGAATTAAGAATGCAGTGAAGACCACAAATCCACTGTCGATAGTCAGGAAAAACCCCATTGGATCACTAATGTCCTTTAGGGAAGGAAACTGCCATCCTTAGCTAGTATGGCCTACATGTGATTGCAAATCCACAGCAATGTGGTTGAATTTTAACTGACCTCTGGGCAATTAGGGATAAGCAATAAATACTGTCTAGCCAGCAACACTGTCATTCCATGAATAAATAAAACAAATTCAATTGTTTGTGCTAGCAGCTCCCTAAAAGGGCTATGCAAAGTAATAACAATTCTCCAGCCCCTTCTTTTTTCAACACTCCCTTATTTTCTTTTTTTGTTTTTACAGTTTTTATCAAATTCCCTTTTACAAACTGTTGTACATTCTTCTCCCACTGCTGCTTCAGAATTCTACAAACCAACAACCTTTTGTGTGGGTGTGTAAAGAAAAAATGTTGATGATATTTTTATTGCTTTTTTTATGACTGACTCACTGACAGAAACGATCACCATATTAACTTATTAACTTGTTAACTAGTATGCATCTTTTCACCCTCATAACTACCATTGTCCTAGGGTAATAGGCAATCACTGTTATTCACTTTAAGAATGTCAAATACATAATAGGCAGTTGCATCACTGGATATCAACTCATTAGAAAGAACTTTGATTTCAGGTTGATGGCCTCATTTATGATTCAGTTTAGTTTACGTTTGACCTTTAGGTATCGTTTCAGGTATGATTGCTGGTGATATCATCTAGGTATGAAGTTCAACAAGTTACTGACACTGGGAGTGAAACTTGAAGGGTGTGTCACATTCAGTTGTATGCATCATTCCCAGACCCATATCCTTGACTTGTCACTTAGTATTGTCTGTAATTTCACAAGCACATCCCAGTTAAAGACAAAAAGCTAGAAGGGGTTTAAGTAAATTACCCATTGCTCTTTTGTGTTTATCTACTAAAGTGTCTTCTCTTAATTGTAGGCCATTGATGGTGATTACACAGAAAGTCACAAAGTTGGCATTTGAACTTCATGATGGTAAGAAATTTGAAATGAAAGAAAATAATTCAGCTCATGTCTTGAGCAGTTGGGGTATAGATCAGTCATCAAAGAGAATGGTAGAACAGGCCAAGGCTGAGAGGCCTATCCCTGATCCTGATCTAACAATGTAGTCAAAGTACAGAAACAGGCCATTTGGCCTGACAGATCCAGGCTGATATTAGTGCTCCAAACAACTAGCCGCCTCCTACGTTTCTTGCAGCTAACCCTTACAATGTATCCTTCCATTCCTCTTAATCTTCTCTTGTTCCATCTAAACTGCATCTATGCTACTTACCAATTAATGGTGGCAACTTTCATATTCCTATGGATTCTTGTTGAAAGAAGAAAGATTTGCCTTTAAATATCACCTTTCACAAGCTTAGGGTGGCCCAAAGTGCTTGCAGCCAATGGAGTACTTTAACCTGTAGTCACTGTAAGGCCATGTTTATCATGTCTGCTACGACCAGGTGGAGCAATGAGCATGCTCACGCAGGAGCACAGTGTGACAGCCAGCTGAGAGCCCCAGTCCTGCCTGCACATGGGCAGGGCATCATTTTAGTGCCTGGTCAAGGTGGACGATCTGGAGGAAGGGGCGTAGACAGTTGTGGGGGCGGTGTGTGTGGGGACACTGCAGGCACTGATGGGGAGGAGGGAGTCTCAGCTTTGGCTGCCCCAGACTGCACCCCAGACTCCTCTCTGGCCCCCCATCCCCATACTCCAGCCATGTGACATCAGCAGCACATGCACACATAGATGCTTTTCATGGCCTATCACAGCCCAACTACATTACAGACTATGTCTGTGCATGCATGGCAGCCATTTTCACATCATAGTAAATCACTCTGATGTGGGAAATGCAACAGATGATTTGTGCACATCAAGTCTCTACAAACAGTAACGTGATAATGACTGGGTAATCTGTTTTAGTGACTGAGGCTAGATTTTGAGGATAAACTTTTACAATTTTTTTATAGATGCACCACAGAAAGCATCCTATCTGGACGCATCACAGTATGATATGGCAACTGCTCTTCCCAAGACCAAAAAAAATTACAGAGAGTTGTGAACACAGGCCAGTCCATCACACAAACCAGCCTCCCATCCAATGACTTCATTTATACTTTCTGCTGCCTCAGGAAAGCAACCAACATAATCAAAGACTCCTCCCACCCTCCTTATACTCTTTTCCACCCTCTTCCATGGGCAGTAGATATAAGAGTTTGTAAACACGTAAGAAAAGATTCAAGAACAGCCTCTTCCCCACTGTTATCAGACTTTTGAATGGACCTCTTTAATATTAATATTGATCTCTCTCTGCATCTTCTCGGCAGCTGTAACATTGTATCCTGCACTCTATTCTGTTACCCTGATGTACTTATATAGTACAGTCTGCCAACAAAGCATGTAAGACAACATTTTTCACTGTACCTCAGTCCACATGACCGTAATAAATCAAATCAATTGCACAACATTGAACTCTGTAGACAGAAAGGTCGTTGACTTTTTTTTATTTATTCACAGGATGTGGGTGTTCCTGGCTAGGCCAGCATTCATTGCCCATCCCTGATTGCTCAGAGGCTATTTAAGAGTCAACCACATTGCTGTAGGTCTGGAGTCACATGTAGGCCAGACCAGATAAGGATGGCAGATTTCCCTCCCTGAAGGATGTTAGTGAGCCAGATGGGTTTTCCCCAACAACCAACATTGGTTTTATGGTCACTAGTAGATTCTTAATTCCACACTTTTTCTTTTTGTTGGGTTCAAATTCCGGCATCTGTCACAGCAAGTTTTTTGAACACAGGTCCCCAGGACATAAGCTGCATTTCTGGATTAACAGTCTAGTGATAATACCACGAGGCCTATGCCTCCTCAGTTTGAATTTTCTATTGTTGCAGGGTTAATCTGTCTCAAATGGGATGAAGGTGCAATCATTCACATTGATCTGAAATATATTAAGCCTGGACTGTTGCAGAATTAGATTTGGTTTTTACTGCCCTCTGCTGGAGGTTTTTGATGAATGTCTGTTAGTTCCCTCACTGCCCTCCCACCCCAATGTGGGTGAACGGCTAACATAAGAACTTCGACATTTCATTTCCCACCCACACCACCCTCCCATGTCACCCCACCCCCACTCCACCTTCCCATTCTTCCTGGGGTTTGATGGGATTTGCCACTGAAAGCATGGAAAAGTGCAGCCAGGATCCTTTTAATACTGTGAGCAATTACCCTAGCTTGAACTGAATGACTTGTTAGGCCATTTCAGAGGGCCATTGAGAGTCAACCACATTGCTGGGGTCTGAGTCACATGTGGGCCAGAGTGGGTAAGGATGTCAGATTTCAATCCTGAAAAGGCATTATTTATGATAATTGACACATAGTCGCCATTAGATTAGCTTTTAGTTCCAGATTTTTGTTGGATTCAAATTTTACTAGCTGCCCAGAGGAATTTCAACCCCACTTCCAGAAGATAAGATTGGGACTCTAGCCCAGTGACAATATCTCTACCCCTCTGCCTCTTCTCAAGAATCTAAAAGAGAAAGTACTTGGAGGCAACAAAGCACTTTACAGATTTTTGTTTTCTAATCAACCTGTTCAGAGATGCTATATTACATGTTAAACCTGGGCCTCCTGGCTCTGAAGTTGGGACAAAAGCACTTGACAGATTACTGATCTGGAACAGGAGGTCACAGACTGTTACCACAATAAAACACACAGCTGTGGCTCAGTTAATGCTCCCTTACCTCTGAGTTATAAGGATGTGGGTTGAAGATTAAAACACTTGAATCTAACCTGACTCTTCCAATGGAGTAGCAAAGGGAGTCAGATGCTTTCCTGCAGATGAAGAAAGATAAGAATACGGGAGATGTTTTTTGTAGTTTTAATTTCCATGGTCTAAATACACAAGTGACCCAGGCTAATTCTGTTTTTTTTTTCCTTCACAGATGCTGCAAGACCTGCTGAGCTTTTCCAGCAACTTTGTTTTAATTCTCTGGGGAGATGCTTTCAAATCCTACCATGGTAGCTGGCAGAACTTAAATTCAGTTAATAAAATAAATGAATAAATGACAGCCAGTCTCTGCACTGGTGACCATCAAACTACTGTCAATTATCACGTAAAGTTGTCTGGTTCACTAATGTCATTTAGGGAAGGAAATCAGCCATCTTTACATGGTTTGGCCTACATGTGGCTCCAGATCCAAAGTCATGTGGTTAACTCTAAAATGGCCGAGTAAGCCACTCAGTTAATTTGGGAGAGGGACCAAATGCAGGCCTTGCCAGTGACTCTACATCCCATGAAAGAATAATGTTAAAAAGCCAAGCAAAGAGGCTTGCATTTAGATAGTGTCACTTTGAACCTCAGGCTTCCTGTTTTTATTTTCAAGCGAGAACTCCCCTGGCCTTCTTTAAACTAGGGGCTATGATTATTCTGTGGCCATCTGAGAGTGCAAATGGGCCCCAGTTCTGCATCTCATTGAAAGACATGCCTGGAACAATGCAGCACTAACTCAGTGATGCACTGGAGAGACAACCTTGATTTTGGTCTTGGCTCTACCAGTTCAGGTGAATGTAAACCATCCTGTGGAAATGCTCCAAAGAGAACCATTGGAGTCCTCTGGGGGCTGATCACATTCCCTCATCAGGAATTTCCAACAGCGTTGCTGCACCAACTCTGAGGGCATTTCCTAGTTGTAGCATCTTGGCCAACGTTCCTCCCCTAACAGGTCATGATCCGAAAAAGATTACTTGCAATTTATGGGATCTTTCTGTTGACTTGTTGGCTGTGTGTTAAGCTGTGTAAAATCCGTCATGTTGCAAATTAGTTTGGTGCACTTCACCTACTTTGAGATGTGTTGAGCTGCAATAATGATACAGGGGGTTTGCTAATTACGAACGCTGACTTAAGAATGTAATCACATATAGGGATGTCATTTTAAAGACGCAACGTATGAACGTTTTGGGTACTAGTGAACAGCTGGTTTACATCGTCCTGCATTGTGTACAAATTGACTTGTGAGTGGACTCCAGAAATGAACCTGTTTGCAACCCAGGGACTGCCTGTACTAGCAGTTTCCCTTCTATTCTGTGATAACTCCCAGGAAATTAATGCATTTTTCTACAGTGCTGAAAACATTCCAAACATGTTTATCTTAATTCCATTCAGGTCTGGCCCGAGACGAAAGTGAACTGAATGCATCTCAGAAACGGTTAGCGGTGAGGTATGTACAGAATGCACACCAAGGAAGATATGGGCTGGATTTGCAATGAGTGGTTTCTCCCGAAAATAAGAATAACAACCATGTTCATAATACCATTCACCTGATAACGTTTGGAGGTGTTAATCCAAACTTGTCAAACCAACATTTCCCAAACTTTTTCCCATTATGAAGCATGCCAGTTCAGTCAGACTAGTACATGTCATTTGCAGAGTTTACAAGTTTTTCCCACTGGGACTGAAACCATTGCTCCCTTAGAGTTTCTGAACCCAGAATTTTGTCCAGTGACCCCATTGTTGATTGATTGACTGTTATATTGTCACATGTACCTAAGTACAGTGAAAAGCTTTGTTTGGGAGCAGTACAAGCAGATCATAGTAAGCAAAGGACATACAGATCATAAGGTGAAAAAATCTTGAACAGAGTGAGACATACAGGTTACACTGCACAGAACATGCACAAGGCAAGATTACCATTAACAAGATCAACATTATTTGAAGTTAGAGTCCATTCATCAGTCTAATAATGGCAGGGAGGAACCTCCTGGTGTCTATGTTCAAGCTTCTGTATCTTTTGCCTGCTGGAAGAGGTTGTAGGAGAGTATTACTGAGGTGGGATGGGTCTTTGATGATGTTGGCTGCCTTTCCGTGAGAACAAGAGGTATGAGTAGAGTCCATGGATGGAAGGTTGGCTTCTGAGATGGTCTGGGCTGTGCACACTACCTTCTGTAGTTTCTTACGGTCATGGGCAGAGCAGTTGCCATACCAGGCTGTTATGCACCCAGACAGTGTGCTTTCTATGGTGAATCTGTAAAAGTTGGTGAGTATCCTTATGGGCATGCCGAATTTCCCAAGCCACTTGAGGATGAAGAGACATTGTTGTGCCTTCTTCATAGTCACATCTACATGGGAGGTCCAGGACAAGTTGTCGGTTATCGTCACTCCTAGGAACTTGACACTTTCAACCTCTCAATCTCCGCTCCGTTGATGCAGATGGGGGCATGTTGTCCTCCTTTCATTCTGTAGTCAATGATCAGTGCTTTAGTTTTGCTGACATTGAGAGAGAGGTAGTTATCATTACACCACGTCACCAAGCTCTCTATCTCCCTGACTCATTATTGTTTGATATCGTCCTAGCAAGGTGGTGTCATCAGCAAACTTGTAGATGGCGTTCATTTGAAATTAGGCTATACAGTTGTGGGTGTACAGGGAGTATAGGAGGAGTCTGAGAATGCATCCTTGGGGGGCTCCAGTGTTGAGTGTTATCATGGAGGAGGTGCATTTGTCCATCTTCATTGATTGCAGACTCTGGGTCAGGAAGCTGAGGATCCAGTTGCAGAGGGCTGAGCTGAGACCTAGGTCTTGGAGTTTTGAGATCAGTCTGGAGGGGATAATGGTGTTGAAGGCGGAGCTGTAGTTGATGAGCAGGAGTCTAATGTAGGTGTCCTTGTTGTCCAGATGTTCCATGGATGAAGGCAGGGATGGGAAATGGCGACTACTGTGGAAGAGTCAGTAGGCAAATTGCAGAGGATTAAGGCAGGCTGGGAGACTAGAGTTGATGTGGGCTATAACCAGCCTCTCGAAGCACTTCACGATTATGGAGGTCAGAGCCACTGGGCAGTACTCATTAAAGCACGTTGCATGTGCTTTCTTAGGTATGGGATGGTGGTGGTCTTCTTGAAGCAGATGTGAACTTTGACTTGTTAGGAAGGAGAGGTTGGAGTTGTCACCGAATATCTCCGCCAGCTGGCCCGCACAGGATCTGAGTGCAAGGCCAGAGAGTCCATCTGGGCCTGTCACTTTCCTTGGGTGAACTCCCAGGAAGACTGATCTGATGTCTACAGCGGTGACTGAAGAAACAGGTGCATCCGGGGCTGTCGGGGCAGGTGACCCCACGCTGCTGGCATTTGCTCAAACCGAGCATAGAAAGCATTGAGCGCGTCAGGGTGGGATGTGTCTTTGTTTGCTATCTTGCTCTGTTTCATTTTGTATCCTGTAATGTTATTCAGGCCTTGCCACAGGCAGCAAGAGTCCATAAGGTTGGTTTGGGCCTCTAACTTGGTCCAGTACTACCTCTTGGCATCTCTAATGGCCTTGCAGAGGTCACATCTGAATTTTCTGTATAGATCTGGGTCATTAACGGTTGCACCTCCCACTTTGGGAAGCTTTGCATTAAACATTTCATCAAAATAAGGAGGAAAGGAACAGCTTGATTTTATTTCTAATGCTTTATGATATAATTTCAACTTTAGTGACAGGAACTGTGCTTATTCATTTGCAGTAATATTTTTGTATTTGTTGGTAATTTTAGGTAAGTAACAAGTTACAATAACTCGCAATTATAAAGTGCCTTCAACATAGCAAAGTACGCTCAGTGTTTGAGGAATTTTATCCAACAAAATTTGACACCAAGCCGCATAGAATATATAAGGGCAGATGATCAATACTTTGTCAGGGGTAGGCTTCTGGGAGTGTCCTAAAGGAGGAGAGAGAACTAGGGAGATGGAGAGAATTAAGGAGGGAATTCAAGAGTTGAGGCCTTTAGCAATTAAAACATATTTGAGAATGGTGGAGTGCTGATAAATCAGTGATGTTCCAGATTGCAAAGGTCGGTTGAGCTGGTGGTGATTAGATGGATGGGGAGAGCTGGGGGCATTAAGGGACTTAAACTAGAGTGAGAATTTTATTAGAAAAGATGTCAGGGATTCAAAACTTGGCACTGATTTTCTTCTTAATGGAGAAGGAGCTGGCCATGAGTGAATCAATTATATGTTCTTAACTACAATCCAAAATTGCAAAGATTGAATGTCCCAATCCTATGAACCTGTAACGTACTGTTCTTAATGTGTATCCCTTTGTTATCATCACAGTTGGTCTTCTCTTAGTTTGATACAGAATAACGCTGGGTTTACATATTATTTTTGGGAGTAGGAAATAGCCAGTGAGAAAGAGAGAGGGGGACGGTGGAGGGGGTGGGGGGAGAGAGAGAGAGAAAGTGCAGCAAGAGGCTGTTGACCAGCTAAGGATATTGTTTCAAATGGCGAGCTATTGACTTGAAATGTATTCCTACACCAGCCATCAAAATATGTTTAGATATCACCATCAACTGTCTCCCCAACTCGCCACTCTCTTTCCATGAAACATTGTAATGTAACATCTTACTTGTATGTAGCTTTTCCTATAACATTTTTGGATCATGATATTTTTATTGGTGCTTTCAGGCGAATACCAAGAATCCTTGAGTATTTGAGCTACAATCTCAACTTCATGGGCATCCTTGCAGGACCTCTGAATTCTTACAATGATTACATCAGCTTCATTGAGGGCAGAAACTTTGTTGGAATGCACCATCTTGCCAAAGAGAAGAAAAGCGACCGGTGCCCTCCAAATGAACCTTCATCTCTGGTATGCCAAAAGACTGGCCATTGTCTTATATTTTCTTAAAATTGTCTGGAAGAGGTAAAAGAGCCTACATAAATACATTCAGAGATAGTAGGAACTGCAGATGCTGGAGAATCCGAGACAACAAGGTGCAGGGCTGGATGAACACAGCAGGCCAAGCAGCATCATAGGAGCAGAGAGGCTGACGTTTCGGGCCTAGACCCTTCATCAGAAAAGGGGGAGGGGAAGGGGGTTTTGAAATAAATAGGGAGAGAGTGGGAGGCGGATAGAAGAGGGATAGAGGAGAGGATAGGTGGAGAGGAAACAAACAGGTCGAAGAGGCGGGGATGGAGCCAGGAAAGGTGAGTGTAGGTAGGGAGTTAGGAAGGGGATAGGTCAGTCCAGGGAGGACGGACAGGTCAAGGGGGCGGGATGAGGTTGGTCGGTAGGAGATGGAAGTGCGGCTTGAGGTGGGAGGAGGGGATAGGTGGGAGGAAGAACAGGTTAGGGAGGCAGGGACGAGCTGGACTGGTTTTGGGATGCGGTGGGGGGAGGGGAGATTTTGAAACTTGTGAAATCCACATTGATACCATTGGGCTGCAGGGTTCCCAAGCGGAATATGAGTTGCTGTTCCTGCAACCTTCGGGTGGCATCGTTGTGGCACTGCAGGAGGCCCAGGATGGACATGTCGTCTGAGGAATGGGAGGGGGAGTTGAAATGGTTCGCGACTGGGAGGTGCAGTTGTTTGTTGCGAACCGAGCGTAAGTGTTCTGCAAAGCGGTCCCCGAGTCTCCGCTTGGTTTCCCCGATGTAGAGGAAGCCACACCGGGTACAGCGGATGCAGTATACCACATTGGCAGATGTGCAGGTGAACATCTGCTTGATGTGGAAAGTGTTCTTGGGGCCTGGGATGGGGGTGAGGGAGGAGGTATGGGGGCAGGTGTAGCACTTCCTGCGGTTGCAGGGAAAAGTGCCGGGTGTGGTGGAGCTGGAGGGGAGTGTGGAGCGGACAAGGGAGTCACGGAGAGAGTTGTCCCTCCGGAAAGCAGATAAGGGTGGGGAGGGAAAGATGTCTTTGGTGGTGGGGTCGGATTGCAGATGGCGGAAGTGTCGGAGGATGATGCGTTGGATCCGGAGGTTGGTGGGGTGGTACGTGAGGACGAGGGGGATTCTTTTTTGGTTTTTATTGCGTGGACGGGGTGTGAGGTAAATACATTGTCACATTTACAGACTGCCACACTGATTTAGACTTCATTACAGTTGTAAAGGGGGGGTCGAGGAGCAGAGAGACCTGGGTGTGTTTGTACATTCATCAGGGAAGATTGCAGGACAGGTTGGAAGAGAGTTAGTGTTCTGGTCTCTTGCAATAAGTTCATCGACCATAAAAATATGGAAGTTATGTTAAACCTGGCACAGCCTCAATTTGCAGCATAAAAATCAGAGTTAATGTTTTGGGTCTGGTGAGCCTTCCTTAGAAGGGTTCTGAGGAAGGGTCACTGGACCCAAAACAATAACTCTGATTTTTTTCTTCACAGATGCTGTCAGACCTGCTGAGCTTTTCCAGTAACTTTGTTTTTGTATGACATATTGTCAGTGGCAGAACTCCAAAGATAGCAGCTGAGGTCTGGACAGTCATATCTAGGAGTTGTTCACTGAAGTCAATCAAAGAGTTGGGTAAATACAGTCCTGGGTGTGCATTTGGTTTTGGTGATTATTAAGGGGGGTGTGGGAGGGACCTGCTGGGACAGCAGAGCTGATGTAAACAGCGAGCAAACAAATCCAGTTGTAGAGGAAAAGTATAAAAAGGTTAGTGTGTTGTTTCACGGAGGCTACAATACAAAATCAAGCCATTCAGCCCAACTGATCTGTGCTGGTATTTATATTCTATTTTAACGGCTTCCTGTTTATCTAACTCTATCAGCGTATACTTCTGTCCCTTTAGTGAACATGTATTTGCCTTTCTCTCTCAGTTTTTTCAACCTCAGGATGCCCCAAAGAAATTTACAGCCAATGAAATACTTCAAGTGAAGTGCAGTCGCTGCTGTAATCTAGGAAATGTGGGAGGTGATCTGTGCACAGTGAGATCCCAGAAACATTAGCCAGTAACATCTGACCTAACAGTGTTGCTTTCGAAAGCAATTGGAATAAAGAAAACGACACTCCAAAACAAGACGCTAATTTGACAGGAGCATCCAGTGCCTGTGACGGGCAGATTTAGGACAAGCATTGGGATATATTTCTTTTACATGCTGGTCACAACCAGAGTACACTGTCTTGACTCTGTACCAGCCAGACACAGTACTGAGGGGGGAGGGGGGTGGGGCGCATAGGCATGGAATTGGGCAAAAGATCCTGGTCAGAGTGGCCTTCAGCTACACCAGCTGGCAAAGTGCTTGATTTGCTCAAAATTGTTTGTCAGAAAAGTGGCATAGTTTTAGTTTTCCACATGCGCTGGCTGATAAACCTGAGTCTTTGAAAGTGGTGCCCTCATGTTGATGAGGCAGAGAGCACTATGCAGTCGAACTTTCTTTTCTCTCTCTGTAGAGAGCTCCACATTGTGGCTGTAGTTGGTCACTGCATCCTCTTGAACTGATGGTTCAATGCGATGTGACATGAGCCGTCTTGCAGAGTTCAGTGTTAATGTTAAGCAAATAGTTTTACCTATGCAACTGGATATCTCTAATTTTGATTGCTTTTCATTCGAATCGTTTACTATTTAGATATTAGCTGCACCTCAGAGTCAGAAGGTCCACTTCAAGTTCCACGCCATTGAATTGATCTCAACCTTCAGATTGATATTCCAGTGCAATACTGAGGGTGTGCTGTGCTGTCGTTTAGATCAGGCATTAAAATCTGGTCCTTGTCTGCTCTCTTAAGTGGATGTAAATGATCCCATGGTTATTCATTCAGAAAAGGGCAGGGGAATGCTCTTTGGTGTCCTGGCCGATATTTATCCCTCAAATGAAATTGTTCAATCACATTATCTGCTCATTATCTCACTCTTTCCTAGAGATTGCCATGTGCAAGTTCACTGTTTTGTTTCCTATGTTACAACAGTGACACCACAAATAGTCCCTCTTTGGCACTTCTGAGACATCCTGTGGTCATAAAAAAAGAGTTAGATGTATGGAAGCTCTTTTTGAAATTCTACAAAATGTAGAACTTGCAGTATCTTATTGAGTTAATAGGATCATTGGGACAGGAGGAGCCCATTTAGTTTCTACTATGTTCCATCATTCATTTGGATTCCAGCTAGTCTGTACTCAACTGCAATTTCCTGCCTTTGATCCATATATCCTGACATCAACAGCTAATAACGGATCTGTGTTTAAAACTTCAATTAATCCCAGCATCAAGGGAGAAATGTTGCCATCAGCGTTGTAACAAAGGAAGCCCAATAAAGTTCCACAAACACTGTCTTATCCCCACTGCCCTGCAAAACTTTTCTTTGAAGTGTTTCTGCAGTTCCTTTTTGGTGGAAAGTGGGTTTTTATTCTGCTTCCACTGTTCTTTAAGCAATGCACTCCAGATGACAACAAGTTGCCAAGCTTTTTTAAAAAAATGGGCATCTCGTGTTTGGTTCTTTTGTTAGATTTAACTGTTCATTCATGAAACAAAGTAAGTTGATATGCAAAAAATGCACATTCAGCAATGTGCATTTGGGGCAACAAAAGAGGGAGTTTGGGACTGACTGATATCCTTGCGTATTATGGATTTTATAATGTTAACCGCAATCATCTGTTACTATGGACTTTCTTTACTGACTGGGATCTAATTGATTCTTTCTTTCTGCAGGGTGCTGTGGGATGCAAGATCCTGATCTGCAGTGTTTGTGTATTTATGCATCTGTATTTATTACATGTATTTCCCATCTCCTACAACACTGACAATACCTTCATTGCCACAGCATCGATCCCTGTACGTTTACTGTATCTCTACATTTCCACCCTGGCCTGCAGACCCAAGTATTATTTTGCTTGGACCATAGGTAAGGACAAAATTAAACAGAATACATACAGCAGATTTTGGAGACCATGTACAGAAACCATTAAATACTAGCAGACAGGTACAAAATATAAGTAACAAAGTGAATGGAATAAAACAGAGAGAGTGCTGGAGAAACTCAGCAGGTCTGGCAGCATCTGTACAGAGAGAAGCAAAGTTAACGTTCTAAGTCCAGTGACCATTCATTAGACGCTTCTGTCGAGGGGTCACTGGACTCGAAATGTTAGCTGTGTTCTCTCTCTGCAGATCCTGCCAGATTTGCTGTGTTTCTGTGTTAAATTCTGGGTATTGAATCTCATCAGGGATGTGTGGACTATAGAAGGTGTACAGGCTCAGTTACACCTGAATGATATCTGGGTTAAAAGGGCTAAAAAAGTGTACAGGGGATGATTTGCGTTTGTCAAGGTGACAATAAAAGATTAAAGCATGAGTTAGTTGAGTTCTTTTGTGATGAGAAAAAGATTTGATAGAAACGATTTTACTCTGGTGGGCCACTCCAGAACAAGGGGTCAGAATATTACAATTAGAGCTGGGTTGTTCAAGGGGGAGATGTCAGGAATCCCATAGAGAATGGTGGAAATCTGGAACTCTCTCCTTGAAGATGCTGGAGATCACATGAACGTTTCAAAATTAAGATCGATAGACCTTCATTAGGAACCCCATTATGGGTTATCAAAACTAAAGTTTGTAAACGCAGCTAAAATCTTGGTTCACGGCATTCTAATTGAACAAAGGATAGGTTTAAAATCAGAATGGTCTCCTCCTATTCCAATGCTCTGAAGAGGAATTGACACCTCTCGCTGGTTTCTGGCTTAAAACCTCCATTTTTTTTAATGAATCCCTATGGTGTGGAAACAGACCCTTTGGCCCAACAAGTCCACACTGAACCTCAAAACATCCCACCCAGACCCATCCCCCTATAACCCACCTAATCTACACATCCCTGAAAACTATGGGCAATTTGGCATGGCCAATCCACCTAGCCTGCACATCTTTGGACTATGGCAGGAAACCGGAGGAAACCCACGCAGACACAGGGAGAATGTGCCAACTCCACACAGACAGCCACCCAATGGTGGAATCGAACCCGGGTCCCTGGCGCTGTGAGGCAGCAGTGCTAACCACTGAGCCACCATGCTGCCACAAATTAGGCAAGTTTCTTCCCTCTGTCACACATCAGAGGCTGAAGTGAGGTGTTTTGAGTGCTTAATGCCTCAGCAAGACCATCAGGAAGGTGATATGACAGCGACACTGCCTCAAATTCCCTCAGCATTTGCTAATGAGGGAATGTGATGGCCCTACAGCAGAATGATTCTACTGTTCTTCTACAAACCAGTTGCAATTTACGTCCTCCTGAGCAGACAGACGCAAACTCAGTTTAACATCTGATTTGAAAGACAGGATTCCTATCAATGACTGATATATCAGCCTAGATTTTGTGTTCAGGTTTCTGGAGTTGGGATTTGAACTTCTAGCCTTCCATCTTGGAGGTGAGTTTGATACAACTGAACCATGGCTGCCACCCGATGATGTGAAAAATGGCTTCTGTGCTTTTAGATAAGATAGCCCACATAACGTATATCGCAGGTGGTCAGGTTCTTTTGAATTTGATATCTCAAAGTTTATTTACAACACTAGCTGTTTACGAGCATGCAATATCACAAACACATGCAGCTTGGGTTCCATGCTTACTGGTGTTACTGTACATATACATGATTAACTGATGATACTGACTCCATTGCACAAAAAGTGAATAAATGCCAGGTGAGTAACTCTGCAGTGGAACATCACAACATTGCAGCTGTCTTAAAGGTGCAGTGCCTGTGTAGTCTACAATTTGTGCCTTAATACAACAGCTTTGTTTGAACAGGTTGTGGTGTCTGACTCCAGCCCTTGGGCTGTGGGTACCATATGGTGGGACAAGTTCTGAATGTGTTTATTTTGCACACAGCTGATGCTGTCAATAATGCTGCAGGGTTTGGATTCACTGGGTACGACAGTCGAGGTAAGCCTCGATGGGACTTGTTCTCCAATCTAAACATCGTCAAGGTAGAGGTAAGAACTTTATAGTTACCTTGCACATACACATGTACACACAAATATTTACCACAAACTAGACAAACTTCAATTTATATAAACTTATAAATTTATTATAAACTTCAATTTATTCCTGCTTTTATTTTTTCAGTTTGCAACAAGCATGAAGATGTTCATTGACAATTGGAACATACAAACAGCTCTGTGGCTCAAAGAGTAGGTAGTTTTGGTCTACAGGTCATAGTCCATTTCATACCACGTTATATATTGCCCTAATGGAAACACAAGGTGCTGGAGAAATTCAGGTCTGGCAGCATCTGTGGAGAGAGAAACAGAGTTAACATTTTGTATCTGATATGAATCTTAGGTACCGATGGGTCCCAATGAAAAGTCAGATTGGACACAAAATGTTAACTTTGTTTCCCTGTCCATAAATGTTGCCAGACCTGCTGAGTTTTTCCACCACTTTCTGTTTATATTTATGATCTGCAGCATTTTGCTTTCATCTATTGCCCTAGGTTGGTGGATCCTGTGGCATGTGGATAATTAATTTTTATACAGCAAAGTCTTACGCTTTGGAATGCACTGCCTGCGAGGTAGGGTGAAGCAGATTTAATTACAATATTCAAAAGCACGACGACCTGCTGCTTCCTCTCAAGGCCACATGTCACCTTGACTTGGAAATACAGTGAAAGTCCATTATAATGTGAACCAATACACAAAGAGTTCATGTGTTGTGCGAAGGTCTCATATCGCAGATCAGCCCCAGATCTTTTAGTCTGCATCAGGGAGAATGCATCTAATGCTGAATGCAGTTTAATTTGCTCTCTCGACATTTTACCGGGACCTTTCAATCTTCTGTTGATAGCTCCTCAGGTGCACGATCAACAGTCAGGATGCTCCCTCACCATTTTATGCTGGACCTTCCCTTGCGACAGATAGATCATGTTCAGCCTCATTCTTACCCCTTCCCTCCCTCAGCCGCCTCACCCTGATAGTGTTCAGCCTCCCTCACCATCCCTCACGTCGTTTCACCCCTGACGGTGTTCAGCCTCCCTCACTCCCTCACCCTCTTCACCCCTGACATTATTTAGTCTTCCTGCTTTGCTCACATTCCATGAAAGTGGCCAACACAGCCCCACCCACTCTCCAACAATCCGGAATTTTCCATCATCAACCGGACAGGAACTCACGTAGAGATTGAAAAGCGTAAACGCAAAAGCAAATTGCTGCGGATGCTGGAAAACTGAAATAAAAACCGAGAATACTGGAGAAACGTGGCAGGTTTGGCAGCATCTGTGGAGCGAGGAACAAAAGACCATAGACAGGTTGATGGAATGGGCAGAAATTTGAAGATCGAGTTTAATGTGGAGAAGTGCAAAGTGTATCACTTTGGTAGAAAGCACATGGAGCGACAGTGTAAATGTAAGGATACAATTCTAAAGTGGATGCAGGAGCAGAGGAACCTGGGTGTATATGTGCATTAGTTATTGCAGTTGGTAGAACAGGTCGAGAGAATGGTTAATAAAGCTTACGGTATCCCGGGCTTTATTAATAGGGGCACACAATGCATGGGCAAGGAGGTTATGTTGATCTGGTTAAAAAGGCATTTGGCACGCTTGCCTTCATTGCTCAGTCCTTTGAGTATAGGAGTTAGGATGTCATGTTGAGGTTGTACAGGACATTGATGCTTCTTCTGGAGTACTGTGTCCAGTTCTGGTCACCCATTTATAGGAAGGATATTATTAAGCTGGAGAGAGTTCAGAAGAGATTTACCAGGATGTTGCTGGGTGTAGAATGTTTTAATTATAAAGAAAGGCTGGATAGGCTGGGACTTCTTTCACTGGAGCATAGGAGGTTGAGAGGTGACCTTTCGAAGTTTATAAAATAATGAGGGGTACAGATAAGAGTTAATGGTAGTTGCCTTTTCCCTAGGATAGAGAGAGATTTTAAAAAAAGACATGAGGGGCAATTTTTTTACACCAAGAGTGGTTCACATGTAGAATGAACTTTCTGAGGAAGTGGTGGATGGGAGTACAACTACAATGTTTAAAAGACATTTGGATAAGTATATGAATAGGAAAAGTTTGGAGGGATATGGGCCGGGAGCAGGCAGGTGTGACTAGTTTAGTTTTGGTTTATGTTCGGCAGGGACAGGTTGGACCGAATGGTCTGTTTCCGTGCTATATGTCTCTATGACTCTATTATATAAGGCACCAGCTCAACCTCAGCTGGGTATTGCATCCAGTTCTTGACACCACACTTTAGGAAGGGTGTGAAGGCATTGGAGAGAGTGCAGAAAAAAATAAACAACTTGTTTCAGGGATGGAGAGCTTCAGTTTATGAAGATAGTTTGGAGAAGTTAGGAGTATTCTCCCTGGAAAGAAAAAGCTGAGAGGCTATCTGATTAAAATAGTTATAAACCTGAAGGATCTGGAAAAAATAAATAGGGAGAAAATGTTCCTATTCATGAAATGATTGAGACTGAAACTGCACAGATTGAAAGGAATTAGTGCAAAAAGGCAAAAACAATATGATGCTAAACTTTGACATGAAGCAAGTAGTTGGGGCTGGAGTGCACTGCCTGAAACTGTAGTGGATGCACGTTCAATCAAAGAATTCAAAATAGAATAGGGCTGTGATTTGAAAAGGAGCAAGATTATGGGCAGAAGTCAGGAGAATGGCACTAACTATGATTCCCATTCAGAGAGCCAGTGCAGATATGATGGGCTGAATGAGTTCCTTCTCTGCTGAAATGATTCAGTGGTGATGCTGGATGTTAATAATCAACGCTGTTGTCCCCCTTTAGAGTCTGCTATGATAGATGTCCATTCAATCCGACGTTGTCGACATTCCTTCTATCGGCAATATGGCATGGAGTTTACCCTGGCTACTACTTCACCTTCATCACTGGGACATTCATGACACTGGCAGCGAGAGCAGTAAGTGATGCTCAACAGCTAAGACTTGGTTTTTTTTTTATACAACACAGTTGCACCTAAAAAATTGTGTTATCTGAAATTGCTGGAGTTCAATACCTCTACTATTGTGAGATCACCCACAGCGAACCCCCCAAACCCTACACTCCAACCAGATCCCAGCATAGAATGGAACGTTCCCCCATCCCAGATTGCACTGAGATTGCACTGTAATTGCCAAGGATGCCCTGCAAGGTAGCACTATAGTATTGTGCCTTCTATGAATTTGCATTTAAATAGAGCATTTTGCAACCTTGGAAAATCTCAAAGCTGTTTACAGACAAATAAAACATTTTGAGGCAAAGTGACCTTGATTATATGAAACACTGGAATTGATTTATAAGTTTCCACGAACTGGGATGTTGGTTGAGACATTGTTGGCTCATACAAATGGGAGAACGAACATGCTTTTCTTGCAAATAGTGAATCATAGGATTGTTGCAACACAAAAGGCAGCCATTTGGTCCATCGTGTCTGCACTGGTTCTGAATGAGCAATCATTTTAGTGCCATTTTCTTGCTTTCTACCCATAGTCCTAACATATTCTTCCTTTTCAGATAATGTCTAATTCCCTTTTGACTGCTTTAGTTGAACCTATCCCCATCACACTCTCAGTTTGTACATTCCAAACCTTGGCCACTGGTCAAGTGACAAAGATTTGCTCACATCAGATCTGCTTATTTGCCAATTATTTTAAACCTGTGCCCTCATGTTTTCAAATCCTTCATGAGTGAGAACATTCTCACCAGACCCCTAATGATTTTTGAATATTTCTGACCAATTTCCTCTCCATTTTTATTTCTCCTGTGGAAACTATTTTGACTCCACCAATCTATCTTCATAACAACTGGTTCCTAGTATGGGGAACTTCATTCTTATGAATCCAGTAGCTTTAGGGCTGTTTACATCCACATGAGAGGTTAGATAGCATCTCGATTTAATGCCTTACCTGAAACACAGCGCCTCTGACAGTGCAGCATTCCCTCAGTACTGCATGGAATTTCAGCCAAGAGTGTGAGGGAATACTGTCCAACTCTGTGGATGAGTGCAGCTCCAACAACACGTCAGAAACTCGACACCATTCAAGACAGAACAATAGCTTACCCGGAACCTCAGTCACCACCTTCAACACTTGTGCCCTCCATTGCCAACACACCATGACTGCAGGGCACGGGACAGGGGCACACATCAAAGCCTAAAAACTGGGTCTAGGAGGCCCACTATTGTTGTGATCAAGGCCAGGAACAGCAGCAGGGACCACTATTGCTGTCCCTGCCCCTATGCGGCTACAGTGCATGATATCTACAAGATGCATTCCAAGACTCTCAAAGGCCCCTTCAAAAGTGCCTTTCCTTGATCTATATTATTTAGAGGATGAGGATAGCGGGCTCATGGGAGTATCACTATCTGTAACTTCCTTTCCAAGCCCCCCACTGCTCTAACTTGGAGTTATATTGCCATTCCTTTACTGTTGTTGAATTAAAATCTCCCTAACACTGTGGACGTACCCATCCCTATGGACAGCAGCAATGCAAGAAGGCAAGTCACTCCCACATTCTTGAAGATAATTAGGGATGAGCAAAAAAAATCCAACAGTGCATTAACTAGGAGTAAAAGAATGACAGGAATAACCCATGTTTGTATGGCACCTGTAGCATAGGAAAGTGTCCCAAGACCCCTCAAAGGAGTGATTATCAATCATAATCTGACACATGATGAGATAGTAGGGCACGTGACTAAAAGCTTGGTTAAATTAATAGATTTCTAAGAAGCATCTTGAAGAAGGAGAGATAGTTAGAGGAGACGTTTAGGACTCTCAGCTGGTACTGAATGAATATAAGGAATACAGGATTGGATGAGTGGAAAGTTCTCTGAATGTAGAAAAAAAGAGTCACTTGAACATTCTCCCTTGTATCTCACCACTTAATTAAATCACAGCTAACCTGTATCTTTTACTCAAGGGGATTTTAATGTTTTCCCATGTGTGTTTGGATGCATGCAGGTTAGAAATAATTTGAGGCCTTACTTCCTCGTTTCACCAACTTGCAAGACATTCTATGACGTGATGACATGGGCAACAACGCAGGTGGTTGTGAGTTACACTGTGGTACCATTTGTCCTTCCGTTTCTGAGCTCATCACTCGAGTTTTACAGGTGAGTAAATCAGTTAAACTAACAAAATAACTCAAAATGATTTGTTATTCATGTTCCTCATCTTCGTATCGGGGATAGCAACATGTAATATAGGGTCACGTCAGACCTTGTCGTTAATAAATGGTAAAGTAGTTAGCAATGAGGGGATCTATCTTATTCCATTGTGGGATGTTGCTTGTGGGATGATGTCAATATTTGTGGCCCGTCCCTATTGCTGTTGAATTGAATGGCTCACTAGGCAGTTCTAGACAGTAGTTAAGAGTCCACTGCATCGCTGTGAGCCTGGAGCCTGGCCAGACCAGGTAAGGATGGCAGATTTTTTCCTTCACAAAAGGGCATTAATGAACCAGGTTGGTTAGTACAACAGTTGATGATAATTGTCATGGTCACCATTACCAAGATTTCAGATTTATTAATTAAATTTAAATCTCCACTAGTTGTGGTGGGATTGGAATCAGCAGTTCCAGGGCCTTGAATTTCTAGTCCAGTATTACCATTGCTCAATTGTCTTCTCCACTGTCCTGCCATGATGGAATAACTTTAAAATTTTACCTGATTTACCTGTCAACAGTTAATTCTGTATTTCACTTATTTTTGAATGGGAGCTGGACTCTTGAGAAAATGGGCAAGATGATAAGCCACTGCTCCAATCTCGCAGTTAGGTGTTCCCTGGCCATTTTGCTTGTTGGTCAGTCAGTTCATGTCAGGAATGTTTCTTCTTTGCTTCTGTAGCTGTAATTTTAGGATAAATGCCAAACAAAAAAACAGAGGTTAGATGAGGAGGTTTTTGCTCTTAATACGGAGTTATTGTGATCTGGAATGCGCTGCTTGGAACAGTGGTGAAAGCAAATTCAACAGGGAATTTTCAACAGGGAATTCACTTATATATTTAAAATAGCAGGGTTTTAGGGAAAGAGCAGGCCCACAACATCCAAACTCTCAATGCTGCCATTTATGTTCTGCTGAATCTTCCTCCGGTCTTTCCTCACTGTCTAGCGTAGCAGCCAAAAAGGGCTGGGTTGGTGACTTCAGAACTGTAGGTGCATAGGGGCATTGCGATTAATGGAAAGGCAGAGAGAGGCATAGGGGCTTTTAGAGTCCATAAGAATGAGTAGAGGAGCATAAGACAGGATAGGCACCATAAAGATAAGCAGAGGGGCATATGGATCATAAATAGGAGTAGAGGGGCTTGGGAAGGTATAGGGACTTTGAGGGACATAAGGATGAGTGGAGGTATATAAGTGGCATAGGGGCTTTGAAAGGCCATAAAGATAAATAGAGGGGTATATGGTGGCATAAGGAGAGTTGAAATGACATGGACTTGGCATGGCTACGATATGGGGAGTGTGTGAGGTGGGCAACAAGGTATGAAAGGTGAAGTTCAGAGGGATGTTTTTGGTTTTATTCTTTTTATTAAACTGCTTTATATGTCAATATAGGGAAGCTGGCCTTATGCCCAGCCAACATTCCCTGCTCTCATTCCAGCCTCGCCCAGCTCACTTCCCAGGGAACCCCACCACCCTAGAAAGAAAATCAAACCTTTTCCCCAGGCCAGATTTGCTGAGCCAGGAAATGTCCTGTCTTGAGAGCAAAACACTAGGGCCACTTTCCCTGTGTCTACTCTAATAAAACCTTTCATGCTTTTAAAGACCTTTGTTACACCACCCCTCAGTCTTCTCTATTCCAGAAAAAGAGCAGACATGGGTGTCATTCACTCCCGATAGGAATATCGCTGCATTTCTGGCCTCCACATTGACAATGTGTTTTGAATCATTGCTCAGTACTTCTACCTAGAGTCAAAAGGAACACAATGGGCCAAATGTTAAATGATTCTATTAATTCAGATTCTTTGTTTTGTCTCCTTAGGACTTGGTACTTCAGTTTGCATATCATCGCCGTTGTTCTAATCTTGGTGTTGCCAAAAAAACCGAAGAGTACACCAAGGGAACCACAGAAATTCCAAGTGACAAAGCATTCGATGATATTGCACCATTGTAATGGGCAACAGAACAGAAGAGTTCTTGTGGACAACAACCAAAACCATCCGACAAGGATTGACTAATGGAGAAAGTTAGAACTTAATAGGGGCAGAAGCAGAACATTTGATGATGGGCTATTTTACACAAAACAAGCAGCCAAAGAAGTTTTGTTTCTGAACGCCCTTCATCTTTTTTGCAATGCCATAGAAATCTCCTCCTGGATTCCATATTAACCGAAGAAAGTGGATTTTGTCATGAAAAATCAAGTGTGCAACAATCAAACCTTTTGTGGGAGTATTTTAAACCCCTGATCCCATGACATGGGAGGGGAGGATAATTGAGGGGAGGAGGGGGATGAAATTACCTCAGTTGCAAACCCGAATCCAACGGGTAGTTCTCACATATCAGTTCCTGTTTTAACTGCTGTCAATATCAGAGTTCCCAGGTGAGCCATTCTCTCATGACAATATTCAAATAGGGCTCCCAGCCTGATACTTTGGCAGTGATTTGAAATCAACACCTCCTATATGGTCTTCCCAAGATTTGGGAAACACAGTAGCTTAAAGGAGGCAAGAGCGGTTGAATTCAGGAGGGACCAGCTATGAAGTAGGGGGAAAGGAATTGTTTGCCATTACATCTTGTTTTCTCACCAGGAGCTGGTCGATTTCATGAGTATGCTTCCCTACTCACTCACTATCTCCCTATACGTATCAAGACCCATGATTCTCCTGGATCCTTGATTATAATATCTAAGTGCTTTACTAGCATTCCACTGCCCTCCTGGAAAAACTATACACCTCAGGTTACACCTTAAATAAGTATCCATCTAAAACTTTAAAATATAGTACTGCTTTGCCTTGCACATCCTTCATCAAGGGTACAAAAGCAAGGAAGATATACTAAAAGTTTATAAAGCACTAGTTCAGACCCTACTGGAGTATTGTGTCCTGTTCTGAGCACAACCTTTTGGGTAAAATGTAGTCCTAGAGAAGTTTCTTTGCTCAAAGAATGTGGAACTCACTAACTCAGGGAGTGAGTAAGGCAGATAAAATAACTAAATTGTAGGAGAATCTTAACTTTATGAAGGACAAAGAAATAGGAGGACAAATTAGTTGAGGTCACAGGGTTGGATGAAGTAATATGGAGTGAAGCTTGTTTGCCAGAGTGTAAAACTGGGTCGGGGTCCTGGAGGTGTTGAATAGACTGAGTGGAAATGGTTGTGAAATTTTGCATTTTCAGGAGAGGTGTAGAAATTGTGTTTTTTCTGTTTCAAGCAGAGAACATTGAAGGAAGATTTAATTCAAGTGTATAACCGTCATTGGGAGTTTTGGCAGAGCAAATAGGGAGAAGTTGGCAGGGAAGTCAGTGACTAGGGTTGTAGAATTTAAGTAATTAACTACAGAACCAGAGAAGTGTCAGGATTTAAAAAAGGCTTGAAGATTTGTAATGATTTGATAATGATTGTAATGATTCAGGAAAGTATTTCCTGAAAAGATTCCTCTATTACTATCTGCTACTATTGAAACAGATTGAATAGTAACTTTCAGTAGAGGCTTAAATATCTAATTAAAGGGGATAAAATTTGCAAGGCCATTGGGAAAGGGACTGGAGCTGAAATTAATTGGATAGCTCTTTCAAAGAGCTTGCACCAGCATAATGGGCTGAATGGCCACCTCTTGTTCTGTAAGATCCCATAATTTTATGAGTCAATCACTTGGAGATGATTTTCTTTTGGAGAGGAGTATGGAGGTGGACATAGAGAAGGTGGTTGAGAAGAGACAGAGATTCACACTTGAACATATACCAATACCACTGTCCGGCCGTGAACAAACTGCTAAATGGCAGTGATAGCTGCCCCTTAAAAGGGCTTAAGATGTTCCAGGAACAGCCAATATCATCAATCACTCTCTTTGGGTTACTGGACATGCAATTGAAATGCAAAGCGAACCCTACAAGCTACACTCCATATTACTTCATGTAACCCTGTGACCTCAACTAATTTGTCCTCCTATTTCTTTGTCCTTCATAAACTTGAGATTCTCCTACAATTAGTTATTTTATCTGCCTTACTCACTTCCTGCATTAGTGAGTTCCACATTCTCTGAGTAAAGAAATTTCTCTAGGACTCCATTTAGCTTTGGACTAGCTCACAAGTCCAAATTATCATCTATGCTTACCCCTAATCAAAGCCCTTCACAATTTTAAAGACCTCTATGAGGTCATCTGCATGTCTTCTCTTTTTAGGAGTAAAGAGCCCAGTCTATTAAATGATGGAAGGTATGTCCTTGGACATATCTTCATACAAGAGTATTTTACGATTTTCTATGACTGTATTTTATCTGTGAACCTACCCTTAAATATTAGGTAGTTCAGCTTTGTGCATGCAGTTTCCTTTCTATTAAACTACCAGTCAGAATGATTGGCATGGTTTCTTAAGTTTGGGTTAGATAGGAGTGGGAATAGGATAGAACTAAATGGAAATCATTGCTCCTACGTTATCTTTGATTGGGTAGAAGGACTGCATTATGTCACAAGACTTTTCTACCATTTGCAGTAAAACTAGACAATTAATGATAGATTTTTAACTGGATAGGATAAATAATGTCTAAATCACATAGCAACTGTTGTGAGAAGAGCATGTTGAGTGACTGCTTTTACATTCACACCTTTAGACTAATTGTCAACTAATAGATCATGTTTGATAGCAGTATTAATAAGGACTGTGAATATGTGACATGTGTTGGAGATACTTAGCACTACCATCACTCTGCGCGACATTGCCTTCTACTTTCTCATGATATGCACAGGAACCTGAGTATACTGACTGATAGGGTACAGGCTTGTTCTTGCATTCATTTCCAGTTGGGAGCTCAACTCTCCGACATGACAATGCAGATCAGAGCTTGGACTCTATTTGTCAACCGTAACTGTGAAGGCCATTCCCACCCCCACCCTGGCATCTCTTTTGTTTTGAATTCACTGTAAAGTAATGTCTCTTGTGTCAAAGTTTCCAACTTTAGCCTGTGTCTATATCAGTTCATTCACACTAGTTAAAGTTTAAGGTCTGGTTTAAGTGCCTACACCCAAAGTCCATATGAAGTTAATGTGGAAATACAAAATAACTGAGGATGACAACTCATGGGCATTATTGAAAGGAATGGATGATGAGGCACTTTGAACTCAGATGTTCCTTTCAAAATGACAGTGTTAACCTTTACATCAGCCTTAGTCTGATTTGCTCTTGCTGGTGCAAATTAGCATCAATTGCATTTACAACAGTTTTCTAGAGATCATTTGCAATTCATTTCTCTTGAAATGAAGGAGCATTTTTCAAACCAAATTATTTTGGTGACCATATGCAGAACCAGGACAAAGGAAATCCTGCAGATATGTCACAGTGAAGGCAATGATCCAACGATGTAATTTAAAGGGCTGAAACATTTTCCTCATGCCTCATTGTGAGCTCCCAATCTTCTAACCATTTGGCAGGTGATGATGTTCATTTAAAGAGGAAACACAGTTGAACTCCTTCATCTCACGATAGTACAGCTGTTACGCTTTTTGTATAGATTCACTGTGGCTAGCTGGCAAATTTTTCCATCTTGCAAATTCTGGAAAAATGATTCCTTAACTTGCAAATGAGTCAATGAAGGATTCTGGGTAACATGTCTATTACTCGTTTATGTCCTGACTAATCTCACAGAAGTGATTTGCTGCTTTGAGTTATGTTACAAAGTAAATTTGAAAGTCAAATCTGAAGACCCATTGGAATATTTTACAGTATGTTACTGTATTGTGTTCATTCTTAAGAAAAACTAAAAGTTTTACATCTCACAAATGGTGTGTGATGCCTTTTTATAATAATATTTGACAATTTAAATTGACTTGTGTTTTTTCATACTGCTGCACATCTGGCAAATCTCTTCATGCCTTAATCATCCCTAGCAGTTACTTCCTCCGGCCCAACAGTCAAGCAAATTCTCTTTGTTCATTCATTTTTGGTCTTGTGCATCCCCACATTAAATTGCTACACCACTGATGGTAACATTCCTACATGTCCAGATCTTAAATCCTGGATTACCTCCCTGAATTCCTCTGCCTCTCTCTCTTTTCCTTTAATCTACTCCTTATTCCTACCCCTGTATCAAAGTTAATATCTAATTTTTTATCTTCAGCACAAATTTAATTTGGTAAAACTCCTGTGAAGTTTCTGTCTCACTATCACTGTACCCAGAGTAAACCTACTTTTTAACTCCCTGATAGGGGAGACTGTGTCATCATGATGATGTCACTGGACTATTAATCTAGAGGCCCAGACTAATGCTCAAATCCAATGGCAGATGATATGATTAAAATTCAATTAATTAAAAAGACTGGAATTGAAAACTAGTCAGAGTAATATTCACTATGAAACTACTTTAAATTGCCATAAAGCCCCATCTGGTCCATTAATGCCCTTGAGGGAAGGAAATCTATAGATGACTCCAGATGTACAGTGATGTGATTGATTGTTAACTGCTCTCAAGGGCAATTAAGGTTGGCTATCAAATTTTGGCCTTGCTGGTGATATTCATCTTCCCATGAATGAGTCATTGAAAATAAATTGGTTAGTCTGTTTTGATGCACTGGCTCAGAATATATGCAAAGAAGTTTTAATGTCAGGCAGGCAGGAAGCTGGGGATGTTGGTGGAACAAGTCATTTAATTCAAACACAAATGTCTTTTGATAGTTGAGGTAAACTGGAGTTTGGAGATGTATATCAAAATGATCTAGATTAGAAACGTAAAGTGGATTTAGAACAGGCTCTTCAAACTCCATAAATTCAAATGAAGTTGAACATTGAGAAATTGTGATTCCAAATGTTATGATTACTATTGGGAGTCCAGAAAACTGTGTGCAGAGATCTAACCATTGTCCTCCACAACGAAGATCAATGTGAAAAAGGCCTATGACTAAAACTAAAGTGAGAATAGAGGTTACTGACATGAAAAATAGGGTAGAACTTACATATGTAAAGCATCTTGCAAGACCTCAGCAATTTGCAAAGAGTTTTACAGCCAATGATGCACCTTTGAAATATATTCAGTCTTTTTGTGATGGAGACACAACAATTAATTTGTGAACAGTAAGTTTACACAAACTGCAATAAGATAAAATACTTATGAAACTGTTTTAGTGATTGTGCCTCTGGGATCAATATTGACCAGGGCACTGGGGAGAATTCCCCTACTCCTCTTTGAAATGGTGCTGTGTGATCTCATTTAAATTGTTCATTCACAAGATGTGGATATCACTGCCCACGTCCGCATTTATTACCCAACCCCAATAGAGGGCAGTTAAGTGTCAACCACATTGCTGTGGGTCTGGAGTCACATGTAGGCCAGAGGTTTTCTTCCCTAAACAACATTAGTGAACAAATACTGTGTGTG
This sequence comes from Rhincodon typus, assembly GCF_021869965.1. NCBI lineage: Eukaryota > Metazoa > Chordata > Chondrichthyes > Orectolobiformes > Rhincodontidae > Rhincodon > Rhincodon typus. The sequence goes on along the minus strand of NC_063358.1, from coordinate 17,111,104 downwards.
GAGCTGGAGGAACACAGCAGGTCAGGCAGCATCAGAAGAGCAGGAAAGTCAACATTTCAGATCGGAACCCTTCATCAGGAGTCCTCTGCTGCCTGATCTGCTGTGTTCCTCCAGCTCCATACAGCATTGACTCTGACTCCAGCATCTGCAGTTCTTGCTATCTCCATAATATTAGTGAACCAGATGAGTTCTTCCTAACAGTCAAAATGGCTTCATGGTCATTAGACTACTAATTCCAGATATTTAAATTCAACGATTGTGGGATTTGAATTCTGGTCCCCAGAGCATTATCTGGGTCTAGTGATAATATCACTGGGCCATCGCCTTCCCATTTTATCTTCTCCTGAAAAGAGAGGATAAGAATCTTTTGGCCCATTACTTCGAGAAACTACATCATGAAATCTAATCTAATGAAGGTGAAACCATGATGGATTAACATGAGTTGTTCAGTTACAAGCAAATTACCAGTAGGTCAAACAATACAGTTTGGTTGAAGAGTCTCCCACTGTTTTATTGTATTTCTAGATGATCTGAAGATCAGTGTGTCCACAACATTCTCTAATGTCCACCATATTCAGCTTACAACTCAGCACTTGAACATTCAGGCTACGGAGAACTCTTTGTGATACTTTGCCATGATTTCCCAATATCTTTTCAAACTGTGAGGGTAGGCACAATATGCAAAGGATATGCCACCCCTCTTTTCCACCCCCCCGCCCCAGCAACCACCACAAACTGGAAAGTGGTCAGCTGGTGGGCATTTTGGTACATCACTTCCTTGGACAGCAATATTCCTGCCTGACCTGAACCTGTTGGTCAATCAGAGGCTGGCATCCATTGTGAGTAACTATGCCATTTCAGAAGTGGAGGCTGCTGGCTGCACAGCAATGCTGAAGTTCTGGAGCAGCGGACAAGGTAGTTGGGAGGGAATCACAGGATGAGGGCCATGCAAAGTGTGGGAGCTGGAGGCAAAGGCAGGACTGTGGCTTCCCACCCCACTTTGAGGAAAAACAAGGCCCTGCCATCAATCATAATGCTTCAGCCAACATTACCCATGGTGAGATTAATGGACCAGATGGTTTTTTCCGCTGATTAGTTTGCTATGTGGTAATGGACATTGCTTCCCTGAAAAGTGCTCCTTCAACATTTCAGATTTCCTCCAGCCTTTTCATGTCCTTAAGGTTTGTTCTAACCTTAAGGTTATAGATTTTTTTTAATCAACCTGTTCAAAATTGTGGTTACACACCTCTGGAGTAGTTGGGACTTCAACCCAGCCTCCTGTCCTAGAGGTAGGGACACTTTGCCACAGAGCCCCCTCTGTTCCTGTGCTCAGAAAAAGTCAATCAGACCAACTTAGAGATCTAATACAATACCAATATTATTAAATAAAAACCAAAAGAACTGCAGATGCTGTAAATCAGGCACAAAAACAAAGTTGCTGGAAAAGCCCAGCAGGTCTGGCAGCATCTGTGAAGGAAAAACCAGAGTTAATGTTTCGGGTCCAGTGACCCTTCCTCAAGCCTCTGCAGAAGGGTCACCGGACCCGAAACGTTAACTCTGTTTTTTCCTT
>NC_063358.1:17092802-17109134 GCF_021869965.1 Rhincodon typus | reverse complement strand
AAGGAAAAAACAGAGTTAACGTTTCGGGTCCGGTGACCCTTCTGCAGAGGCTTGAGGAAGGGTCACTGGACCCGAAACATTAACTCTGGTTTTTCCTTCACAGATGCTGCCAGACCTGCTGGGCTTTTCCAGCAACTTTGTTTTTGTTACCAATATTATTAACATTTTGTAACAATGTTTGTTAGCTTTTAGCCTTTGTTAATGAGAGGATTGTGATATTTAAATTGTAAATCTTAAAATAGTGACAGATATACAGCAAATTTGAAAAAGTGACCAATGAACTTTTACAATCACCCATTTAATTAGAAAATGAGAACAGGAAGAAGAAGTGGAGTTGTGCTGAGGAGTGACGAAGGGGAGGAGCAGGAAGGATGGAGAGAGAGATGGAGGGAGAGATGTGGAATGAGTGAAAGAGAAGGACAAGAGAAAGAGGGTGAAAAAGGAAAGGGTGAGAGAGGTAGAAGTTGTTTGGCTTTGAGTGCTTGAGAACTCAATTGGTAATCAAAATCAAGAAAAGAAAGCAGTGTGGGCTTATTTTAGTCAAGTTAGGGATGCTAGAATTAATAATGTTTACAAGTTTACTTATTTTCACTCCTGTTAATCATTGTAGAGTTGACCTGTAGCTGTTAGGACAGAGTATCTGTTGTGCTTTCATTTTCCACTTACGAGTTCAAATCAAATTAGTGTTGAATGACACACAATCAAACAGATTTAGAAAATGTGAAATATGCATATGATATAAACTCTCCTGATTCTTTTTAGCTCAAAGTTGGAAAGATGTCATTGGTGAGGAAAACAGCATATTACTGAGAATGGATAAGCTATTGGTGCTGATTGTATTTTCCTTATTTGGAGATGTTTTTACCTTTTCATGTGGCTGTGTATTATTGAGATATAGATAGCAGGTCACATCATACACATGCAAGAAAAGTATTAAAGTCACAAATGCTAATGACAATCTGAGTTTCAAAGGGTTTGGTCAACCTAATTGAAGTAGGGAATCTGAGACCCCCAGACATAATGGAAATTCTTTGTTTGATGTGTATGGCTAAATACTATTGTGTATACAGTATGTTTCATAAAATCTTCAACCTCAATATCTTGGAAACTTGGTTGAATTTGAGGAGTAGATAGAGCAGTTAATCATAAATGACCTATGTTCTAACAGTGGTGAAGTCTAATATATGCTTCTTTAAAAATGAGGTACTCATTCCTGGAAGAAATTGGATCAGTTTCTTAGAATATTTATTTCTGGAATTCACTATGAAACAGAAAAGATACAAACACCAAGCTGAATTTTATGATCTCTTCCTCACCCCACATCCACTCGCCACCAGCATGATTGGTTTCAAATGTACTAGTAGGGGCACATGAAATCCATTCCATAATCTGCAAATATGTTTTCTCTACAAGAAGATAAGATTCTGCATAATTGCTATAGCCTGCATTCTTGTTAGCGTGAAATCCTTCTGTGAATTTTAATTACTAAGGTCATATTGAATGCTGAGCTGTCTGAAGAATGCTGCTTCAGTGTGGTTTTGCTTGTGGAGTATGTCTTGGCCAGATTTTGTTCTTTTCGGAGCTACCAATGGTTGATGATTGTAGAGAACAGTAAGGATCAGTGGTGATGTCAGCTCAATGTCATCCTGCAAATAAAACGTCTGTTATCTCATAGCCATAAAGTTAATAACGTTATTGTCATGATCTCTTTGACATCAGATTGGTAAATTAAAAAGAATGAATTTCTGAGTGACTAATGCAAAGGATTTCACGACAAGATTTCACAGTTTAAGACTTGAACTATAACAAACAAATGAAATCAGTATCGACTAAATATTACTTAGTAGGCAATTAAGGTACCAAGTTACGGAAAAGATACTGCCATTATCTTCCTAACACAACTGAAAACCCATGTCTCACTATACATTACAATGCAATCTCAGAAAAGATGTAGCCTTATGTATAAAGTCCCAAGATTATCCTGGCTTCAACACGCAGGAACTCCTCTTTCTGCCCCACCAGGGTGAACCTTCCAATTGTTACAACCACTGAGCACAGCAATCTTGTTTGTATGCTGTTTGATTGAACTGGCTTCAAGATGGAAGCTTATCGTGACAGCCTCAAGGTAGATGTTATGTGACTACAGGAAACCAAGAGGTACACTGGTAGATTATTGCACTTCTACCCCCAAACAGATTCTTGTGCAAAATCAAATGGATTTCCAGTAGCAAGGCACCATCTGCTAATTACTTGATCTTTAAATCTCCACTAGCCTTGCATTCTGAAACTGGGAATCTGTTCTGACAAGTACTCTGCTTGGTGGTTAACACAAAAGTAGCCCCTCTCCTCAACTTATCAAAGCAACAACTGTTTTTGGTGGTCCTCACCAAATCTCTGTCTGACTGACTCTGAACTTAAGCTGTTGGGGCCATTGAGAGCCTTATGTTGCCTCTTGTGGAAGGCTCACACATTGTGTACCACTCAGTGACAAAACTGACCAGCTCTAGGCCTTGCTGAAAGTCCTGCCTGCTGAAAACTCTCAGCCAATCAGAGGCATTTTTCATAGATTATATCCCCCTCTCCTAAAAATCTCATTTTACCTTGAATTGAAAGAGACAGTTTACAACATAACTGTCTTATAAAGGCCAGCTTTTGTGACATGAAAACATTATACTCCCCCTCTGTTGGAGGTGAGATTTATAAGGAAGGAGATGATAATCATCACCAGGGCAGATACAAGCTCAGTGCTTTTGAAGATTCTGCCATGGGTTAATACTTCATAGAAACGTAGGAAGAGGCCACTTGGCCCATTGTTCCCGTGCTATCCAATTGGGCCCAATTTCCTGCCCTATTCCCACAGCCCTACAAATTTCTCCCTTCAAATAATTATTCAATCCTTTGAAAGTTATTATGTGATCTGTTCTAAAGTATCTGCAGCTTGTCTCTTGTTCCTTTGCCAACTATTTGAAATCTTTGTCTTCTTGTTATGTTCAAATCTTCAGCCAGAAGTTCCACGTGGATGCTCATCTTGGCCTCCTCCATTGGTCCCCAGCATCATAGACAACAGTCTTCATCCAATTCAAGTCACTCCATGTGATATCAAGAAATGGCTGGAGACACTGCATACTGCAAAGGCTATGGGACCTGCCAACATTCAGTAAAAGTACTGAACTCTTGTGCTTCAGAATTTGCTGCTCCCCTAGCTAAGCTGTTCCAGTACAATTACAACACTGGTATCTACCTGACAATGTGAAAAATTGCCCAGGTATGTCCTGTACACAAAAAGCAGGACAAATCAAACCCGGCCAATTACCACCCCATCAGTCAACTCTCAATCATCAGTAAAGTGACGTAAGGTGTTATCAATCGTGCTATCAAGCAGCACCTGCTCAGCAATAACCTGCTCAATAACGCCCAATTCAGGTTCTGCCAGGGCCACTCAGCTCCTGACCTCATTATTGCCTTGGTTCAAACACGGACAAAAGAGCTTCATTCCAGAGGTTAAGCACAAGTGACAGCCCTTGACATCAAGGCTACATTTGACCGTGTGTGGCATCAGGAAGCCCGAGCAAAATGGGAATCAACGGGTATCGGGGGATAAACTCTCTGCTGGTTGGAGTCATACCTGGTACGTAGGAAGATGGTTGCGGTTGTTGGAGGTCAGTCATCTCAGCTCCAGGACATCTCTACAAGAGCTCCTCAGGGTATTGTCCTGGCCCAACCATCATCAGCTGCTTCATCAATGACCTTCCCTCCATCAAAAGGTCAGAAGTGGGGATGTTTGCAGATGATTGCACAATGTTCAGCACCATTTCTGACTCCTCAGATACTGAAGCAGTCTGTGCTCAAATGCACCAAGATTTGGACAATATCCAGACTTGGGCTGACAAATGACAAGTAACACACACCACACAAATGCCAGGCTATGACCATCATCAATAAGAGACAATCTAACCACCACCTCTTGACATTCAATGGTGTTACCATCACTGAACTCCCCCATGTCAACATCCTGGGGGTTGCCATTGACCAGAAAGTCAACTGAACTCACCACATAAATGCAATGGCTACAAGAGCAGGTCAGAGGCTGGGAATACTGCAGTGAGTAGCTCACCTCTTGACTCCCCTAAGCTTGTCCATTATAGAATCATAGAATCCCTACAGTGTGGAAGCAGGCAATTCAGCCCATCAAATCCACACCGAACCTCCAAAGTGCATCCCACCCAGAAGCATTCCCCCATCCTATCCCTGTAACCCCTCATGTCCCATGGCTAATCCATCTAGCCTCCACATCCCTAAAACAATAGACGGTTCGCATGGCCAATCCACCTAACCTGCACATCTTTGGACTGTGGGAGGAAACCGGAGTACCTGGAGGAAACCCATGCAGACACGGGGAGACTGTGCAAACTCCACACACAGTCACCCGAGGGCGGAATCAAGCCTGGGTCCCTGGCGCTGTGAGCCACCGTGCCACCCATCTACAAAGCACAAGTCAGGAGTGTGATAGAATAGTCCACGCTAGCCTGGATAGGTGCAATTCCGACAACACTCAAGAAACTTGACACAATCCAGGACAAAGAAGCCCGCTTTATTTGTACTACATCCAGAAGCGTCCACTCCCTCCACCATCAACACTCAGTAGCAGCAGCGTGTACTATTTAAGATGCACTGCAGAAATTTGCCAAAGTTCCTCAGACTGCACCTTCCAAACCCACAACCACTTTCATCCAGGAAGACAAGAGCAGCAGATACATGGGAACTGACAAGTTCCCCTCCAAGCCATTCACCATCCTGACTTAGAAATATATCATTGTTTCTTCACTGTTTCTGGGTCAAAATCCTGGAATTCCATCTCCAAGGGCATTGTGGGTCAACCCACAGCAGATGGACTGCAGTGGTTCAAGAAGACAGCTCACCACCATCTTCTCAAGGGCAACTAGGGAGGATAATAAATGCTGGTTTGGCCAGCGATGCCTCATCCCACCAAGGATTAAAAACAAAATTCCTCATACCATTGTCTGCTACAAGAAAAATCCCAGCTCCTCTAGTTTATCTAATACTGAAACAAGAACAGAAGTTGCGAGAGAAACTCAGCAGTGCTAGCAGCATCTGTGGAGAGAAAACAGAGTTAATGTTTCAAGTTTAGTGACCCGTCTTCAGAATAGCTACTGCACTTGATGAGGGCTGAGAAAAGCCAAAATTGCTTTCTCTTTTAGTGTAATCTGCTTCTAGTGGCACAAGCATTGCCTACAGCTCACTTCAAATAGGTAGTGAGAGCCAAGGACCAATGCTTTGTGACCATCAGGCTTCTGACCTTGTACATAAGCAGTTGTACATCGGCCCAGAATCCTGGTAAAAATTAATATTTCTGTTAACTAATGAAAGAGTTAAAAGTCTTGTCTTGGTTACTACCTTGGCCACACCCTATGACGCACAATGATATTGGCATCATGGCCATCAAACCAAATATGACCCATCTGCCGATACTGTACCACCTCCATACTGAACATGTCGGTGAACAATCTGGAAGATACACAAAAGCAAATTAAATTGTAGAAAAAATTAAATTTGTAACACAATAAAGTTCAGTCTCTGTCCTTATATAGGAAACACAATCGTTAGTATGCACACAGCAATATTTCATCAATACTAAATGAAGTACGTCTTTCCTTCTTTTAGTTTATTGGTGGTGACTCAAGGAGGAAGAAGGGCTAGAACAACAGGCAAAATATGCATTTTTCATCAAATGATATCTCAAGGGCTGTTACATTCACCACAAAAGACAACTTGGAGTGTTGTGTTAAAAGTTAATGTGTAACTTTAAATTGAGTTTACATTTTGTATTTTATTCATAAAGTTGAGGTGACATGGTTTAATTTCGTTTTATCTTTGCACTATGAGTGGTATCAGAGAATCTGAGGATTCATTTTGTTTATGTCCTTTTCACTGAGGTTTTAAATCCTTGAGATAAATAGTTCAATGCATTACTACAAGTAGAAAACAAAATAAAACCCTGCTTTTGCCTAATGACTGGAGTCCAGAAATACATAGAAATGAAACATTCCAAAATCAGTTAGTGTGGGAGTGCTAGAAGGTTGAGGCCAGAATCTAGGAAATCTGTATTTGCTCTAAAGTTTAAAGTAATAACAAGTTTAGATTGCAGTTTGTTTCAGGTGGCTCAGCGGGAGACACCTGATAAAAGCAAAAGGCATCCAAGCATCTACCGTACAGAAATTTGTCATAAGAAAACTGATTGCAGCTGCCACAGTTTGAGTGTAAGCAGGGATCTTTAGTGTGAAGAGTATTGTAAGGAGTGATGAAACTGTGACATTTATGTGTATATGTATTCTAATATCACTTACTGTGAGTTTGGCTTCCTGGTATTCTACATTAAACGTGTAAGTTTGTCTGGGTATGTGAAGTTGACAATTAGCTTCTAGAAACTACAATACCCACAATTCCAAGAGGGAAGAAGTTACCCAGAGTTCCCAGGGAGATAAACATGTATCAGGTGCTGGGAAGTGTTTTAGTGCAGTAACGTGCTAAGCAGTGTTCTTAAGAAAGTAAGTTTAATGTAATAAAATTATGATTGATCCCAGATTGACATGTTGAAATATAGGCAGTGGAAATGAGGTGAAGTTAAGCATTTTTAAAAGCTTCAAAACAAAGTAGCAAAAGAATTGAAGTTGCTTCAGGAATAGTATAGCAATAGAAGGTATCTAAGTCAGGAGCATAATATTAATAATTAAAAAAGAGTACCTACAGTCCCAGCAGATGAATAGAAATTTAAATTTCTTTAAACCCATCAAAGTATTAAAAAGAGTCACTGTCTCCCTTGGAAATGAACTGGACTGTGTCTCGCTAGAGGTACAGCGTTAGATGTTCTTAAAGTTGTAACAATATTTGTAAGCTACACAGGGTGTGCTGATTCCAATACAAAGCTGTGTTTCTATTCCATCTATAGACAGTTCTTGCTTTTTTTCTATTGTTTAAAAATCTATGAATCTGTTTTATGCAGGAATAGAATGTTTTTTTCAGTTCAGTTGTTAATAAATATTTTTGTTGTTAAACTAAAGACTGCAGTATTGGGTGCTTTTATTTAGTAAAACATCATTTCAGCAACAAAAATAAAAATAAGTTATGATCTATCCAGCCAGATACCTGTCAGGATCTGACTTACTTATAATTAACTTCAACTGGGTCCAATCGATCACAATAAAGGATCTTGTGATAAAAGAAATAGCATGAAGATCAACTTATTTTTGATGTCTATAATTAAATCTTTCCAAACTTTCATTTTGTCTAGTGTAACATGAATAAAGTTTATTGTTCTTGTTTACTAATCATTTTATTCCTGTGTTAAAAGTACACTGACAGCCTCTTGTAAATTTGTTCTGTACCTAATCTCCATAGTTTGAAACAAAATAAAGTTAGGGTCCAACAAGGTTTCATTCTGAGATATGAGTTGAACAGTAATAACATCAACTGGGATCGTAACAGTCAGTTTAATGTTTAATTTGAAAGATAGTACCTGCAGCAAAGCAATTTTGCACCAATGTGCTCTAGTTTGACTTTGACCATCATCTGTTCCTCAGAGCTAAGAATTCTATCAACTGAGCCAGCTCATAGTGTTTAACTAGCGTTCAAATATTATTGGAATTCCAAACAATATAATACCATAAAACTCCATTCTTTCATTGTTAATCATAGAATCCCTCTGTTGTTGCTGGATCAAATTCCTGAATTTCCCTAATATTGCTATTGTTGATCTATCATCATCGTAGATCTTCTGTAGTTTGCAGAACTCTGTCATCATGACAGGGCATCAGGAAGGAGCAATGAATCTAACAATATCTATGCAACATCAGGTCTACACCACAGGAACAGACTAATGAACCCAACTGATCTATTCTGGCATTTGTGAATTAAATGGGTGTCCTTTGGCTCAACTTCATCTCACTTCTGCTCTTTCCACTTTGTATACTTACTTAGCTTTCCCTTAAATTTGTCTATGCTACTCTCAACTCGCCTTTGCTGGAGCTACTCCTATGTTTCAAACACTTTATGGGTAAAGAAATTACACACAAGTTCTTAGTGACTGTCTTATGTTTGGATGCATCGACAAGTTGAAACTTTGGGCTGAATTTTCCCATTTGCAGTTCAAATGTTGTGGTGAGTGGGTTTCATGGCACTCCATCTGTCATGTCCCAGAATTAGGGTTCCCTCTGCCATGCACATGCATGGGCTCTCAGAGGGTCAATGCACAGCAAGTAGCACGCCAAAATAATTCACAGCATTTACTTCCAGTCCTGGAAGATGCTACCGTGCACACAACTCCAAAAAAAAAGTGAGAACGTTGCCCAAGATGTATTATGTCATGCAATCTTCTATTCTTCACCTCATTAATCTCATAACTTAGATGTTTGGTGGATTGTATTTACTTGAAGAACATGCATTAGGTTTGCAGTGTAAGCTGCTGGCACATGCAGCAGCTCTGATGTTATTGAAGCCTAGTGTCAGCCAGTGACATATCTACCCACTGTCTTACTGACTGACTGACTGCTCAGTGCTCCCCACTGTCACAAACTGTCTGCCTCTCCCTCTGCCATAAATAGAGAGCGAAACAGCAGAGGCTGGCAGCTTGTAGCTGAATGCTCAAGAACTTGTGTATTAAGCAAGCAATGTTATCCAGACAGAGGCTGGCATGCTACAGGTAAGTACAAAAGTAAATGATCACTGTGAAAAGTTAAGATTGTTAGCACTGAAGCATCCTGTGTAAGTGCATGAGATCTGAGGCTGCACCATGCATAAAGTGACCAGGCAGAAGCATGCACTAGGTAGGTGTTCATCTTGTCCAAGGTAGTGAGTTAGAGGCTTAGGGTAATAGCTTAGTTGGTCCAAGACAATTGGATGTTGAAGTGAGGCTGGTGGTTTGCCAATGTGTTGTTGCGAGGGTGAAGGAGGAAGAGCAGGGACCTTGCAAGGACATCCTGCAGAAGAAGCAGATGCATGATGGCCAGGTCAGACAGTCAGTGAGCTGCAGCTTTGTTTTATCTGTCAGGTGGTTGTGGGTCTCATCTCTTGGTGCCAAGGAGCATTGAAAGTGCCGGTATTTTGATGAGATTCAAATCCGTGGAAATAAGCTAGTTCCCACTCGGTGATGAGATTCTGAAGTCATCACTCAAGGCTTAAGGGGAAAATTGTATGAGTTTTTCTCCATTCCAAAAACCTGATTATTTTCATTCTTTTTGTACTTTGTCACATTTCTCGACATTAGTCATAGAGTCATACAACACAGAAACAGACCCTTTGGTCCAACTTGTCCATGCCAACCAGGTTTCCGAAATAAAATTAGTCCCATTGGCTGCATTTGGCCCATATCCCTCTAAACTGTTCCTATTCATGTACCTATCCAAAGATCTTTTAAATGTTGTAACTGTATGTGCCCCAGTTGAAATCAATACCATACGAATTACCCTCTGTGAGAAAAAGTTGCCCTCAGGCCCCTTTTCTCCTCACCTTAAAATTATGTCCTCTAGAATGGAAAATTCCTTGCATTAATTCTATGTCTACTTAATCTAACTCCTTCACAATTTTGAAGAATTCAAAGAAACCAAATTGTAGAACAAATTAGGTTCAATGCAACAAAAAAATTATAAGACGACATTCTCTGATTGACTTAGTCATTGCTCCAACTTTTTCAATATATTTTAGCGTGGATGGTTGAACATCCTTGGTTTAGGATCCACTGTTTGCAATGAGGCAGATGACAGCCCTCGCTGCTGGAGGTGGCAAATCAATCCGTTGTGCACATCAAATTTAGGGCACACCACTTGAGGAATTGTTGGCTGCTCGACCATGCCATCTTGACGTGAGTGACTTCAGTGATGTGAAATAAAGAAAATCAATGCTTACCTTTCACATTCACTTGAACAAACTGGCCCATTGTGGTTACAGCTCCTTCTGTTGCTTGACACTGGTAAAAGCCACTTGTACTCAGCTCAACATGAGCAACAGTGTGAATCACTGACATCTTCTTGTCCCCGACAAGAAGAGAATAGCTCATGTTTGGATGATGAGTCCTTCCAGTCACTGGCTGACAAACATTTCCAAACATCTTACACCAGTGAGCCTTAGGCAATTGTGTTCCATTAGCACAGAACTGAATGGTACAGTTTAAGGTGAGACTGTCACTGACACTGTAATTAAAAACTGCCCTTTGGTACAATACCAAGAGAGAGCAGCTAGCACTTGTATTTTCTGAAAGAGAGAACAAACAGGACTGTCTATTATATTCATATTTCTACAATTTCAATACTTGCCCTAGCTGCAATATTACATTATAGACTAGTAATCTATAAGGCCAGTTCAGGAAATTAAGTTCAAATCCCACAATTGGCAGTTTGAGAATTTATGCTTTCTCTCCACAGATCTGCCCGGACCTGCTGAGTTTTTCCAGCAATTTCCGATTTTGTTTCTGATTTCCAGCATCTTCAGTTCTTTGGTGTTTTTTTGAGAATTTATATTCTGGTATTAAAAGGAATCTGTAAACAAAACAGCTGTAAAAGACACAAATTAATATTGATCATAAAAAACTTGACTGCTTTAGTGAAATCCTTGAGGACAGTAAAAATCACCACTTTATCTGATCTGGCTTAAATAAGACTCCAGCTCCATAGCTCAGGCTTCAGAATTGGCCTGGGGAGTCGTCAGGAACTGATGATAAATCTCTACGATGCTGCTATGTGGAATCCTGGAGAAAAATCATAGAGGCATTCAAAAAGATTGTTTTTGTTTTAAGTTCTCTTTAGACATTTCTCTGTCGAAAATGGGGGTGGGGGGTGTGGGGAAAGCTGTTTGGCTGACAGCCAAGCATCATCCAATTGAATAATGATCTTTTTGCCTACCAGTTGGAGCAAGAAGGCACAAGAATGGATCTGTTGGGCAAGTATTGGCTGGAGCGCAGGGCTAGTTCTTGTGATAAAATATCCAGGAAGATTTAATCCCAACTAGAAATTCTACCCAGAGCATGATGGTGGATTTTTCACTGCCCTCTGAGATTGCATCAGGGTCACTTGGAATGGACAATTAATTCCAGTCTTGATGGCAACACCCACAACCCAGAATGAAATAGATATGTTGGAAATTATGCAACTTTTTACTTAAAATCTGATCGAACTAAATATAGATATTTCATTTGTTTGATGTGAGTGATCCACTCATGACACCTGTTAATCCACTGGTCTTGAATTGATCCTTTGGTTTCACACTGACCTGCTGCTCACATATACATCATGAATGGATTACCACTATGTGGCATCAGACTGCTTAATTGGGATATGGAAAGGAGCTTTACATTCTACCTGACCTGAAAACATTTGATGCTGATACTGGCTTCCTGAAATGAGATAGGATTTGATTATTGTGCTAACTGTCCGTACCATGAGCAGCACAAAGTTCACAGAACTAAATGGGTATGTCTATATAGAAAGCAATTCTTACCAAATACAGACACCATGACAGAGTGACCGTATAAAGTCACACCTCTTTGATTAGCTTGACATCGATATACGCCGCTGTCGTCCAAGGTAACAGAAGGGACTGTGTAAACCACTAGTACCATGTTTTCTGTGCTTTCAGAAGGATGTGAATTGAGCTGCTGATTCATTGACCCATTCAGTGGCTGACAGCTATTTGAATGTACCTTACACCAATACGTTGCAAGAACATCTTGATGGTGGAATAAAACTGTACAGTTCAATGTTAGACTGTCTCCAACACTATAGTTTAACTCAGTTCTGGGGTATTCTACCTTCAGTGAACAGGTGGAAACTGTGTTTTCTGAAAGAGAAAACAATCAAGAACGTATATTTATATAATTTCAATATTGCAATCAAGAGAAGGGCACAAACAATATTTTCTTAATAAAAACACAGTTCTGTTATCATTCTATTTTTTGAAGAAGGGTCCATACCCGAAACGTAGGCTTTCCTGCTCCTCTGATGCTGCCTGGCCTGCTGAGTTCATCCAGCTCTACACCTTGTTATCTCAGACTCCAGCATCGGCAGTTCCTACTATCTCTGTTATCATTCTTCCGTTTTTAAGTTGAGAGGAGAAAGATTTAAAAAAGACACGAGGCAATTTTTTTACACAGAGGGTGTTCACGTGTGGAATGAACTTCCTGAGGAAGTGGTGAATGCGTGTACAATTACAACGTTTAAAAGACATTTGGATGGATATATGAATAGGAAAGGTTTGGAGGGACGTGGGTCAGGAGCAGGTAGGTAGAACTAGTTCAGTTTGGATTATGTTCGGCATGGACTGGTTGGACCGAAGCATCTGTTTCCCTGCTGTATGACTCTATGTACTTTTGTCTCTGTATTAAAATTCAGATGTGACTCACAATCAACATAAAATATTAGCCACTCAAAATTGGCCAAGATAATTGACAATCCTTATAGTCAGAGGCTGCTACTATATATATAAATACATATATATACATTCATATAGTGTATATATTATCTGTATCTGAAAATCCTGTTTGTAATCATTCATTGGTGACCATCCCTTTAACTGTCCAGGCCCCAATCTCCTCCCTCACTGAAGCTGTTGGTGTTTTTTTAAAACTCTGTCTCCTCCATTTAGACACTCCTTAAAACCTATATCTATCACCGACCTAGCCATTATTTCTTTCCGTGACTCAGTGTCAAATTTTCTTTGATAACATTCCTGTGAACTACATTAGAATGGCTTGCCATGCTAAAGGCTCTATATGAATACAAGCTGTTGTTATTGTGTTTGTTTACCAAGCAGAAGGACCATTAAATAAAACATGAAGGATTATATAAGAGGGGAGCTTCTACCTGGAAGATCTAAACTTGTTGCACTGGTGCACTTCTTTACTGAAAAGTGGAGAAGCATTGCTGCAAGTTCAGAAGATCATTGGGATATTAAAACTGGTCATCTCCAGGACCTAGCCACAGAGGTAACCTCATTTCTGATGGTTTTACCACTGATTGTTAGCAGAGAACACACAATAAATGAGAAGTGGATACAGTATAAGGTGTGAGTTGGTGCCTAGTGCTGCAGTAAGTTTCAGAGAGAAGCTAGGGCATGACCCTGAAGGGAAATGTCATTGAGGAGGAGAATTTTGCAGCCAATGCACTTTGGGGAAAGAACTGCTAACGGATATTGGTGAAGACACTGAGGAAGCAGGACTTAATATGGGATAAGATGGAGGTGTGGCTTGAATTTGAATGTTGGTAAGATGGAGCTTCAAAGGTAAATGAGAAGAGACTGTAAAATTCAAGTGTGGAGGTGACAAACATACAGAAATGAGAAGGGCAGAGGGAGATGATGTTGGGGAGATAATTAAAGTGGTTTGAAGCTTAGCTGAAAGTCAAATCAAGGTTATACACCATTAGATTCAACCTGATCGTAAGATGGAATTGAAGACTGTAGTATGGAAATCCCGAAGCTTGAAAGGGCAGAATTGACTTTTTGATAATAAGTTGTTATGGCTCATTCAGGATGTGATGTTGCACAGGCATGCAACCAGTCCTTAAATTGAGTGGAGTTATGAGCTATGTGTGAAAACTGAACCTTGGCTTACAAATAATGTTACTGAGGGGCAGCATACAGAACAGGAACTGGAGAGGACCAAATAATTCTGAAAGTGCAAGAAGAGAGACTATTCCTTGGGCATGTTGTTGCTCCTCTGCAATTAACAAAAGGAGTGACTTTAGTAGTGGCAGGCTGGTAGTGCCTTGCAGAAAGAAGGTCAGAAGTCAGATGATACCAAGTTATAGTCCAACAGGTTTATTTGAAATCACTAGCTTTTGGACCGCTGTCCCTTCTTCAGGTGACTTGCCCTGACGAAGGGGCAGTGCTCCAAAAGTTTGTGATTTCAAATAAACCTGTTGGACCACAACCTGGTGTTATCTGACTTTTGACCTTGTCCACCCCAGTCCAACACTGGCACATCCACATCCTGAAGAAAGAAGACAGAGGACAGCAGATGGAGATAGATACTTCTGTATAATTAGAGGGGGAGGGGGAGGCAATGATCTAGTGGTATTATCACTGGACTGTTAATCCAGAAACCCAGATAATGATCAGGAGACCTGGGTTTGAATCGCGCCATGGCAGATGGAATTTGAATTCAATAAAAAAATGTAATAATGACCATTAATCCATTGTCGATTTTCGGGAAAACCCATCTGGTTTACTGATGTCCTTTAGGCAAGGAAATCTGCCATCCTTACCTGGTCTGGCCTATGTGTGACTCCCAACCAACAGCAATGTGGTTAACTCTTAACTGCCCCCTGGGCAAATAGGGATGGGCAATAAATGCTGTCCTAACGAGCGACACCCTCATCCATGAATGAATCAACAAAAAAGATTTAGCAGTTGGTTAATGGCCTGTTTCTCCACTAAATGCTGCTTGTAATGCTCCTGAGCCAATGATGGAAGTTTGATATGGAGACCAGCTTGAATGGTTAAGATTGAGGGAAGACAGAGAGCAGATACTATTGAATTACTCAGGAATACGCAAATGCCAAGCCTCTTCTGGATAAACTGTCTTTTCCCACAAAGGCAATAATGAGTTATAAAGAGAATAGGATTGAATTGAAAGAGTGTTGTGTAAGCACAGTCATTGAAAGAATAGCAGAGGAAAGATTAGGGTAAAGAAACAAAGAAACAAAGAATTTAGGTGTAACATATTAATGAATCAAGGCAAAAATGAACAAATGTTAAACAGAAAGATGCCTTTTGCACATGCTGAGAACAGGGCAAACGTATAGAGTGGAAGGTGACTCATCTTCTCCATTCTCCTTTCTCCTTCACTTCTTTGAGTTTTTCATAACACTTTCATTATTAAATGATGCAAAAAATTACACTTCTCTAGCTTTTTTAAATCTTCAAGGCATTCCAAACTGTTTCACAAACAATGGAGCACTAGGAGTGTAGTCGCTGTTGTAATATAGAACAGCCACTGATTTGCACAGAACAAGATTCCATGAACAGCAATGTGATGATAATCGAATAATTACATCGGTGTTTACTGAGGGATATATATTGTCCAGAACTCCCAGAATAATTCCCATGCTCCTTTTTGAAATTGTGTCTATTCTGATGAAGAGTCATCTAGACTCAAAATGTTAGCTTGCTGTCTGTACATGGATGCTGCCTCACCCACTGTGATTTCCAGCATTTTTTGTTTTCGGTCCAGATTCCAGCATCTGCAGTAATTTGCTCCTACCTTAATTTATAACTATATTGATTGCTTGTAAAAGGGGAATATTAAATATATTTAATAAGGTTCCATTCACAGAAACCACAAAAAGTCCCCATTCCTGTTCCAGGCCTGCTGGACCCTCCCTCATTCTATGATCCAGGGTCAGAAACAGGAACAGAAAATAAAGGCAAACACAGCAGCAGTGTATACCAGTGACAATTAACACAAGCCAATTTTTAATAACGACAGTAAAGAATCACTACTACTTTTAGTCCCCTTTACGTTTCTTCTGCCTTCCTGTTGATACCTATGAAAGCATGTTCCTTCCCATATTTATTTAAAAAGCAAGACACTGCAGATGCTAGAAATCTTAACAAACACAGAGAATAGAAAAACACAGGGATACGTTTTCAGAACATTCCGAAAAAGAGTCACATTGGATTCTGAAACATTCACTCTGTTTCACTGTCTTCATAGATGCTACCCGACCTGCTGAGTTGCTCCAGTTTTTGCTTTGTTTCTTTCCATATTTACTGTCACAATTCGTTACTCTTTCAAAAATAATTTCAATGTGATTTGGGCTCAAGTGACTTTAAACCACAAGCTTTACTAAATTGAACAATTGTTCTTGTACAATTGTTCTACGGTAGGCATTAAATGACAAACAGTTAATGCAACCAGGTTATCCTGTAGGCTTCAACATCGTTTAGCTTGATCATCATAGACAGCCTTCAAAGCTGAAGATTTCCCTACTCATCAGTGAGAACGCTAAGTTTTGGAAGGAAAATGTTTTATCTTATTACTAATGAGCTGCCAGTGGAAATGGTGGAGGCTGTAAAATTACAACATTTAAAAGGCATTTGGATGGGTATGTGAATAAGAAGGGTTTACAGGAATCTGGGCCAAATGCTGGTAAATGGGACTAGATTAATTTAGGATATCTGGTCGGTATGGACGAGTTGGACCGAAGGGTCTGTTTCCATGCTGTACAGCTCTTTGACTCTATTCACCTGCATTGGCCTCCACATAAACATCTCTGTCTTTATCTTCAAGTAATTAATTATCCCACCAAGCTGATAGCACACCACCAT